>NC_087175.1:21180892-21210892 GCF_035594125.1 Scylla paramamosain
ATTGTGGTCTGTCTTGACGTACCTTGTTGGTGCGTCGCCAAGAGATACATCTATCCTTCAACTCTCTCTCTCTCTCTCTCTCTCTCTCTCTCTCTCTCTCTCTCTCTCTCTCTCTCTCTCTCTCTCTCTCTCTCTCTCTCTCTCTCTCTCTCTACATCAAGCTTTTCTTTCCTTTGTTGGTCTCAGAAACAGTAAGATCCACTGTAATATACTAGGACAGATTTAAACACGTCAACTTCATCGGACGGAAACAGCGGACTGAGGACCATATTCTGAAACGCTTCTGTGTCACATCACTACATTCTAAAGGCTCTACTTGAAGTGACAAGTTTTTTTAAGGATGGTTTTACAGTTCTAGGGACAGATTAACAAGATTTCTACATCACTAGTAGGAGGAACAGGCTTGAGAACTCGGCTTTAATCACTTCTTTGAAATTTGAAAGTAGTCGTGGTGAAGTTATAGAGTTTTTAAGGGTGATTTTACGGTTCCAGTGAGACTAAACAAGATTTGTATATCATGAGTAGGAGAACATGCTTGAAAACCCGGTTGATCATGTCCGTGGCCTTTGAGGTAGTCGTGGGGAGACAGAGAGAGAGAGAGAAAAGAGCGTTTTTTTTTTAATAAGGACCTACTCTGCATCCCCGCTTTCCACGTTGCGTCCTCAGGGAGTCAGAAGCCTATTGCAGTGGCCGCGGCATCCACCTGACGGCTCTGTGCTGCTGATTCACGTGTCCTGTCATCTGTTGTGTTCATCTACTTTGACTCAAGCACTCTTACGGACTCACGCAACTACAAACTCACTTACCAACTCTCTCTCTCTCTCTCTCTCTCTCTCTCTCTCTCTCTCTCTCTCTCTCTCTCTCTCTCTCTCTCTCTCTCTCTCTCTCTTTTCCTTTTTTTTTTTTTCGTGTCAGGTCAGGCACCCGTCACACTTTCCTGCTTTTGTTCCCAGCCTGTTCCTGATTGGCATTCGGGAAGCAAGCCGGGAACAACCTCCAGTCTGCAGTTCCAGGAGAAGTGATGTATGCTACTTTTTTTTCCGGGAAGGGTTGCCTGAGTCTCGTGGCGAGGTGGGTGCTGGCGCGGGCATTTCCGGCTTGTCTTCCCCATGTCTGTGCGGGGAAGTCCGGGAACAGAGAGCCGGGCAGTGACAAGAACCTCACCTAACCTGGGCTGACTTAATATAACACAATCCAACCTAACCTACGTAATCTAAGCTAACCCTAACCTAACCTAACCTAACCTACGTATTCTAACCTAACCTAACCTAACCTAACCTACGTATTCTAACCTAACCTAACCTAACCTAACCTAACCTACGTATTCTAACCTAACCTAACCTAACCTAACCCACGTAATCTAACCTAACCCTAACCTAACCTAACCTAACCTACGTATTCTAACCTAACCTAACCTAACCTACGTATTCTAACCTAACTTAGCCTAACCTAACCTACGTATTCTAACCTAACCTAACCTAACCTAACCTACGTATTCTAACCTAACCTAACCTAACCTAACCTACGTATTCTAACCTAACCTAACCTAACCTAACTTAACTTAACCTAGCTTAATCTAATTTAACCTAAATTAATCTAATCTAACTTAACCTAATCTTAACTCACCTAACCTAAAGTAACCTGACTAACTAACCTGACCTTAACTAACCTAACCTGACCTAACTTAACTTAACTTAACCTAACCTAACCTAACCTAACCTAAATTAATCTAATCTAACTTAACCTAATCTTAACTCACCTAACCTAAAGTAACCTAACTTTAACTAATCTGACCTTAACTAACCTAACCTGACCTAACTTAACCTAACCTAACCTAACCTAACCTAACTTATCCTAACCTAACCTGACCTAACCTAACCTAACCTAACCTAACCTAACCTAACCTAACTTTAACTAACCTGACCTTAACTAACCTAACCTGACCTAACTTAACTTAACCTAACCTAACCTAACCTAACCTAACTTTAACTAACCTGACCTTAACTAACCTAACCTAACCTAACCTGACCTAACCTAACCTAACCTAACCTAACCTGACCTAACCTAACCTAACCTAACCTAACTAATCTAAGCTATCTTAACCTAACCTAACCTTATCTATCTTGATTTACTTTGATATAACAGTTAAAAGTGCGGGAAGAATACTTTATTTATTAATTTTATTTGTTCAGTTATTTATATTTGTCGTTTTCTTCTCTTTCAGTGAAGGAAACGATTCTCTCTCTCTCTCTCTCTCTCTCTCTCTCTCTCTCTCTCTCTCTCTCTCTCTCTCTCTCTCTCTCTCTCTCTCTCTCTCTCTCTCTCTCTAGCAATCTGTGTCTGTTTGTCTGCCCCATCTATCTATCTGTCTATCTCTCTCTCTCTCTCTCTCTCTCTCTCTCTCTCTCTCTCTCTCTCTCTCTCTCTCTCTCTCTCTCTCTCTCTCTCTCTCTCTCTCTCTCTCTCTCTCTCTTCATCTTGGTAACGGTGCAGGAATTAAGCAATAATAACCTCTCCTTATTTTCCTCATTGCTATTCTCCTCTCCTCTCTTCTTTCCTTTCACTGCCTTCCCTTTCTCTTTTACCTTAACAGTTTGCAAGAATTAACCAGTTACATCACTGCGTCTCCTTTTTTGTCTTAATTGATGATGATGATGATGATGTTCTTGGGTGGTGGTAGTGTTGTTGTTGTTGTTATTGTTGTTGTTGTTGTTGTTGTTGTTGTTGTTGTTGTTGTTGTTGTTGTTGTTGTTGTTGTTGTTGGCTCACCTGCCACGCTTAATAATCCTTCTCCCTCTCTTAACGTAACGTAACCTAACCGCAACCTAACCTAACCTAACCTAACCTAAACCTAATCTAACTAAATTCAACCAAAACCACACGAACATTAACAGTAATACCACAGAGAAAAGCAAAAAAAAAAAAAAAAATGAAGAGCAGGGCAAGGTGAAATGATAACTAATGCAAACACACGTTAAGAGGAAATCCACCCACTCTCTCTCTCTCTCTCTCTCTCTCTCACACACACACGACACCAATATTTCTTTCCCATTTCCCTAGTTTCCTTATTTCCTTGTTCGCTTTACAAAGACAAAAAGACTGGCTGAATAATGAAACCTCAATAGCATCACCACCGCCTAGTTTGATAGGTAGCATGTAGTGGGTGACACCGCCATCTGTTGGCGAGCCTACTAACTGCTTTGACAGACAGACAGAAAGATGAAAATTATCTGTGTCGGAAGATTTATAAATTATGTAGTGTATCACAGCCCTCTGTCAGCGAGCTTATGAACTATGTCAGTGATTTCAATGCTTAGAGAATGAGATGAAGAGGTGGCACGGTGGAGCTGCACAGAATGACAGCGACTGAACATGCAAGTGAGAAAAGCAGGAAGAGAGAGCAACAGGAAGCAATAAGAAGAACAACACAAGATTATCATTTCTGAACCAGTAACAATGATCATCTACTGGAAGACTAGCTCGTGTAATTAACAGCCATTAACTGATTAGGTAATAACTGTACTAGAACGACCCCGTGTGTATTGAAACCTCGAGACGCACAGGAAGAAAACATGTATATCAAGCCAATGGAAACTCAGATCTAGATTTAGAATACCGTGAGTGCGTGGGTTACTCATCAACACCTGCGCTGTGTTAGCTAAGGCTGCCTGTCAGATGGCGGTAATGTCGCTGGATCGGAGCAAGGGAGCTAAAGAAGATTAATGAAGTTTCTTTGGATTGAAGTTTCTCATCGGAGCTTCTGTTAAAGGTTCAGAGGTTCATTGAAACTTAGAGCCGTATTCAAAAACGCTTTGCTCTCTCACCACGACTAATTTCAAAGGCCACAGAGTGATAATAATGTAAAAATCTTGTTAATGTGTCTCGAGAACTGTGAAAAAAAAAAAACACCCTTGAAAATCCGTGTCACTTCAACTAGAGCCTTTTGAGAGTATAGTGGAGGTGCGATGCGGAAGTGTTTCAGAAGATGCTCCTTATTTTGCACTGAACCCATCTCTCCACCACCATCGCAAACGCAAGTGTGTGTGTGGCAGAACATGGCGGCTGTCAGGACTCTTTGCTTTAGTTGGCAGCATTGTTGGTGGATCGAAGCTTCAGTTAAGTATTCAGAGATTCAGTGATACCCGAGCTTTCCTGTACTAGGCCTTTCTGATAATCTGATCTTTCTCCGCCACCAGCAGTGTGTAGCAGGACTGTGGCCGCCGCTACTCGTTTTTTTTTTTTTTTTTTTTTTTTTTTTTTTTTTCTTCCTTGTGTGAACGTGTGTAATGTTGAGTGAAGGCTTTTGTGCGATAGTTGGTCTGCAGAAGTATTTTGAAGACGTCTGGCAAAACTACAGGTCTGTTTTATAGCTTACTTTGCTTATATTCTGTGTTGAGTGAGGGCCGTTAGCGCGATACACACACACACACACACACACACACACACACACACAGACATACCTACTTTTCAGCCTAAGACAGAGTATGTACATTTCATACTTATTGTTGATTTTACATGAAAGCTGAATGGAAGGCGAGTGATGTAATAAGGCTTTGAATTTAATATTGGGGTATAAATGGAGGGGATGAATGTGTGAAGCAAAGCAAACAACTACGAACAACAACAACAACAACTATACTACTATTACTACTACTATACCACTACTACTACTACTACTACTATACCACTACCACTACTACTACTACTACTACTACATCTACAAGAACGACACTGGAGGAAGGTCAGGGCGCATGGGATAGGTGATTGTTCGGCTTCGTAAGGTCATGGTGATGCCGCGAGCGACGGAGAGATATAGTTAATAATTTTCAGTCCGTGTTGGGCCAAAAAATTAATGGGGCGCCACAAGGATCAGTTTTAGCACTATATTCATTGATGATATGCATTAGCGCTCTAGGTAAGTAGGTCAGTATGTTAGTAAATTTACGGGTGGACAGGTAGACAGGTAGACTAATTAGATCGGATTTGGATGTCTTGATGATGGAGACAGACCTGGATAAGATGAACGAGTGGATGGTTAGAATGTAAATGTATTTTGATATTAGTAAACTGAAAGTACTTAGCATAGGTAGAAGAAACCCGCACAGAACAGATATACAATAAATAACGAGGTTCTTGTCAGACCAGAGGCAAAAAAAAAAATTAAAAAATAAATAAATAAAAATAAATAAGTAAATAAATAAATAAAAAATGAATAAAAACAAAAATAAAAATAAATAAATAAATAAATAATCCGGAATTATAGTGAGCACTGATCTCCGTTAGAGAAAACAATGTATATAGAGGCCACAAGTAAAAGCTGATCATGTTAAATTTTTAGATGTGTTTAAAGTAAAAGTCTCGAGGCAATATTAAAGTTATATTCGGCGCTGGTTAGACCTCATCTAGATTACGATGTGCAGTTCTGGTCATACTTAAAAAAAAAGATGTAAGCCGGTTAAAACCAGAACAGAGGAGAATGGCCAGAAATTTAAAGAATGGGAAGTATTTCTTACGATAGAAGATTGAAGTTTTTAAATCTACATTCCTTACAGAGGCGTAAATGAAGAGGGAATACATTAGAGGTTTTAAAGTGGTACAGAAGGTGCAACAAATGACATCAGCAAAATTATCAGTATCAGTCATTAGGATGCCACATGAAATAACTGGTTCAAGTTTGATAGATAAAAAAAAAAAAAGAGATAGGAAGGAATCCGTTCATACCAGAGTGGTTGATGACTAGAATAGACTCAGAATGAGGTTGTTAGTGCTGAGCCACTAGGGAGCTTTAAAAGATTAGATGGATGAGGATGACAGGTGGAAACAGTTAAGTATATTTCCTACAGGGACTGTTACGTGTAGGCCTGATGGCTTCTTGCAGCCTTCTTGATTATCTTGTGTTTATATGCTCGCTCTTACTACTACTACTACTACTACTAGAGAGAGAGAAAGAGAGAGAGAGAGAAATAATAATAATGAATAACTAATTAACTTCTAAATTACCTACAGAAGACAAGAGAGCGAGAGCGCGCGCAAGTGGTGAGGCAGACAAACGCGCGTGCAGCATCCAGCCAGCCTCCCCAGCGTGCGGTCAACAGCGGCCCATAGCGGTGAGTGTTGCTGTGTCAGTACTGTCTTGGCCACGCGTCACTGCACTGCTATACCACACTGCCTCCCTCCCTCCCTGCCTCTGTGCCGCGGTGCTGTACTGTGGTGCTGCTGCTGCTACTACTACTACTACTACTACTACTACATGTATATATATATATATATATATATATATATATATATATATATATATATATATATATATATATATATATATATATATATATATATATATATATATATATATATATATATATATATATATATATATATATATATATATATATATATATATATATATATATATATATATATATATATATATATATATATATATATATATATATATATATATATATATATATATATATATATATATATGCTGCTATGCTGCTACTACTATTATTATTACTACTACTACTACTACTACTACTACTACTACTACTACTACTACTACTACTACTACTAGTCTTATAGCATTACTTGAATTGTAAAATTTTCTCCTCTTCCTCCTGCTGTTTCTGCCAGAGGTGGGGACAGAAAGGATATTTTATAAAAGGCCCTCAGCACGAACGACCGTCTCAAGCCCCTGTGTGCCAAAAGAAAGCGTTAATTTTTTTCAATTTATGGAACCAATTTCACTTTGACACTCGTCTCAGCCGAGAAGATGGGGTCCATCTAAGTCCCGCAGGGGCAGCCTGCCTCGGAAGGTTGCTTTGCATGCAGGTTTATGACGTCATATAAAAGAAAGGCACACAGTCGACTCCAGCAGCTCCTGGAGTCGACTCTTGCCACTGTTCTTAGCCGTAGTGATGGTGATACCTTATTCTGTCCTCGATCCTCATCAAAATTTCCATAACATTTTTCCATATTGTATAGTTTTTCTCTATCTCCTGGCAGTGTAGGCTGGAGGGAGTGGTAGGTGGGGAGGAGCCTTCGCCTTTACTATTCTTTTTCTTTGGCATTAGTTCAGATAGAGTAGTCCTCAAACTGGTAAGGGCCAGTAGGCCAGCTGCTGTTTGTTATTCATTTGTATTCCTTTGTATTCCTCTTCTCTTCGTCCTTCTCGTTTTCCTCCTCCTCCTCCTCGTTTTCCTCCTCCTCCTCCTCGTTTTCCTCCTCCTCCTCCTCGTTTTCCTCCTCCTCCTCCTCCTCCTACTACTACTACTACTACTACTACTACTACTACTACTACTACTACTACCACCACTACCACTACTACCACTACTACAACTTTTTTCCACCACTACCACCACCACCATTTTTGCCTCCGTTTCAGAAATATTTTCCTTATTTTTTTCTTTGTGGTGAGGGAGGAGTGGCAAATAGTATTTTTCCTCCTGTTTTGTATTCTAAGCCTACCTCCGTAACGTAGAGGGAGGAGGAGGAGAAGAAGAAGAAGAAGAAGGAGAAGAGAAGAAGATAAAACAGTATGAGTAGAAAGGAGAAGGAAGAAGGAAGGAGAAAAAAAAGAAAAGAAGAAAGGAAGGAAGGAAGGAAGAATGGAGAAGGAAGAAAAAGAAGGAAGGAAAGAAGAAATGAAGGAAGAAAGGAGAAGAAGTAAAGGAAAGTGAAGTAACTGATACATAACCTGCCTTAATATTATGTAGCTGTAAAAATTGTAAAAAAGAAAGAAAACAACAACAACAACAACCACAACTACAACAAATAAAAACAAAAACAAAAACAGCAAGCACCAGAAGAAGAAGAAGAAGAAGAAGAAAGAAGAAAAAAGAGAAGAATCACAACAACAAATAGGAAAAAAAAAAAATAACATTAACAACAATAACCAACACAAAGGATAAAAAAGAAGAAACAGCACTACGAACGAACTACCAGCGACCACAACCAGTCTCTCCTACCCTACCCCAACACTTATAACCTTGTCCACCGTCTCCTTACCCCTCTGCCTACTCCTCCTCCTCCTCCTCCTCCTCCTCTGCCTCCTCCTCCTCCTCCTCCTCCTTCTCCTCTCGTCCTATGCAGTCCGAACACGCGCAGTCTAACTTGTGTGTTATTATGGTGTTGCCGAGCCGCACCCCAGCAAGATTAATGTTTTCTTTTATGCTATGTTTTTTTTTTTGTCTCCTTTTCTATTTTTTTGCGGTGTTGTGTTATCGTTGTGGAGTGTTTAGTATTTTTTATTTTTATCTATTTAAGTTTTTGTGTGTGTGTGTGTGTGTGTGTGTGTGTGTGTGTGTGTTGGAATGAATATTTTTGTTTGTTTGTTTGTTTGTTGGGATTTTATGCTGCTGCTCCTCCTCTTCCTTCTTCTTCTTCTTCTCCTTCTCCTCCTCCTTCTCCTCCTCTTCGTTTCTTTGTTACTTTGTTTTTGTTTTTTTGTTTTTTCTTTTTTCTTTTTCTTTCTTTCCTCCTTTTCTTGGTTTGCTGAAGTATGAAAATATGTTTTGTCTTGTTGTTGTTGTTGTTGTTGTCGTTGTTGTTGTTGTCCGACTTCTTCTCCTCCTCTTCCTCCTCCGTCTTCTTTTCATCATCATCTTTTCATCATTGTTACTTTATATAAATAAATAAAATAGATAAGATGAATAAATAAATAAAAAAAAAAAATTAGAAACCAGACGAGCAACGCAAAAAACACAAAGAAAGAACAAACAGCAACAGACATTTTGCCCCTGACGAGGATACAATGTGGTTAGAGGAAATGATTTATTGATTTATTGATTTCTTTTTCTGAGTGAGTTTAGATTCAGTGCCGGAGCTACGAGTTAGTGGGTTGTCTCCTGTAGAAGTGAAGGCTGGTGTTGTGTCCTCTGCCTCACCATATGCTGCCCTCTGTATTCTATCTTCTATGTATTCGACCCAAGGTTGTGGCTGGGGTGCCTTCACTTCTCTGGACAGCTTCCGTCAGGGGTCGCCACAGCGGATCAGACTTGCAGGCTCGGGCTTTTGTGCTTTCCTGACTCTTGTGTTCTCAAATGTGTCCGCTTCTCTCAGCTATTTGTAACAGGGTCTACTGGATGGTATTTAGGTTTCCAAGGGTGTTTTCATGGTATCAGTGATGTTTTTAAGAGGACTCTTCATCATCTGGCAAGAAAAGACATATTTTCCTTAGGTCTTCCTCAGTCACTCCCATTACAAGCATATTTTCCTTAGGTCTTCCTCAGCCACTCCCATTACAAGCATATTTTCCTTAGGTCTTCCTCAGTCACATTATTACAAGCATGTTTTCCTTAGGGCATCTTTTGCTTTCTTCTATCGCTATTTTCATGCTAACTGCTCTTCTGATCTTGCTAACTGCATGCCTCTTCTCCTCTCGTGAAGTCGCTGCACAAAACTTTTTTTTTTCTCTCACTCCTATTTTGTCCACCTCTCTAATGCAAGAATTAAACAGTATTCCCAATCATTCATCCTTTCTCTGGTAAACTCTGCCTGCTTCTGTATTTCCTCCTTCCTATGACTTGAACTCTTTCAATTGGGAGGTTTCGAGACAATTGTCCTTCAATTTTCGATGATTCTCTTGGCATCTCTTTTGGGACTGGCACCTCAGTGGGATTTTTTATTTTTTTTTCCTTTTTATTTGTTTTCCTTGGCCAGTGAATCTTTTGCTCAAAAAAATAAATAAATAAAATGAATGAATAAGAAAATAACCACTTACAAATCAGTCATATGGTCTTCGTGTGGTTGTTTCTAGGATATCCTCAGCATAGATAGTGTTTAAGTTTGCTGTGCTTGTTAATACACACACTAAAAAATCCCCGTTATCCTGAATTACTACGAGTATATTGTTGGTAGAGCATTTACTCATAAACCCGTTACTTGGCCTTGCTGCTGTTCTCAGTAATGCAGCATCATTAAGAATCTCTGTTACCTATCCTTGCTGTGGTTGTTGCAGATATAACCACTTGAATTCCTGTTAGCTGAAGTACTTGTGTATGTTCAAATATAACCACTTTAAATTCCTATTGTCTGAAGTAGTTGTTGTAAATATAACCACTTTAATTCCTGTTATCTGAAGTAATTGTGGTTACTGCAAATATAACCACTTTAAATTCCTATTGTCTGAAGTAGTTGTTGTAAATATAACCACTTTAATTCCTGTTATCTGAAGTAATTGTGGTTACTGCAAATATAACCACTTTAAATTCCTATTGTCTGAAGTAATTGTGCTTGTTGCTAATATAACCTCACATAAACTCCTGTCATTTGGACTTGGTGTGGTTACAATAGTCCCGGTGTTCCCTGGCATCCTTTCCTGAGGGAGTCCCCAGGAACAGACATCAGATGTAGACAGATGCAGAACAGCGAGGTCACACAGCGCCTCACGTATATAGAGCCGATAACTCATCTCGATAACGGCTTTTTTGTTGTTGTTTTTTTTCTGTGGGTGCTGTGGGTGGAGGAGTCTTGCCCTTGAAGCCATCCTGCCATCCTGCGTGTTGCCGTACCTCTTGCCATAAATTTGTAGGGAGGGAGTGAGAGTCCTTGATACACTTTCCTGTTAGACGGAGATGCTGTCTTTTTGCGTCCTGCTCCTCCGTGTGTGCTGTGGGATTGACGTGCGGCACACCAAGGGACAGGGACACAGGTGCAGGACACACTGGGAACACAGGGACAGGGACACAGCTGCAGGACACACTGGGAACACAGGGACAGGGACACAGCTGCAGGACACACTGGGAACACAGGGACAGGGACACAGCTGCAGGACACACTGGGAACACAGGGACAGGGACACAGCTGCAGGACACACTGGGAACACAGGGACAGGGACACAGCTGCAGGACACACTGGGAACACAGGGACAGGGACACAGCTGCAGGACACACTGGGAACACAGGGACAGGGACACAGCTGCAGGACACACTGGGAACACAGGGACAGGGACACAGCTGCAGGACACACTGGGAACACAAGGACAGGGACACACAGCTGCAGGACACACTGGAAACACAGGGACAGGGACACAGCTGCAGGACACACTGGGAACACAGGGACAGGGACACAGCTGCAGGACACACTGGGAACACAGGGACAGGGACACAGCTGCAGGACACGCTGGGAACACAGGGACAGGGACACAGCTGCAGGACACACTGGGAACACAGGGACAGGGACACAGCTGCAGGACACACTGGGAACACAGGGACAGGGACACAGCTGCAGGACACACTGGGAACACAGGGACAGGGACACAGCTGCAGGACACACAGGGCACACTGGGACACAGGGCACACTGGGAACACAGGGACACAGGGAACACAGGGACACAGGGACACAGGGCACACAGGGAACACAGGGGCACAGGACACACTGGGAACACAGGGACACAGGACACACTGGGAACACAGGGACACAGGGAACACAGGGAACACAGGGCACACTGGGAACACAGGGACACAGGGACACAGGGCACACTGGGAACACAGGGACACAGGGACACAGGGCACACTGGGAACACAGGGACACAGGGCACACTGGGAACACAGGGACACAGGGACACAGGGCACACTGGGAACACAGGGCACACAGGGCACACAGGGAACACAGGGACACTGGGAACATAGGGACACAGGGCACACTAGGAACACAGGGACACAGGGCACACTGGGAACACAGGGACACAGGGCACACTGGGAACACAGGGACACAGGGCACACTGGGAACACAGGGACACAGGGACACAGGGCACACTGGGAACACAGGGCACACAGGGCACACAGGGAACACAGGGACACTGGGAACATAGGGACACAGGGCACACTAGGAACACAGGGACACAGGGACACAGGGCACACTGGGAACACAGGGACACAGGGCACACTGGGAACACAGGGACACAGGGCACACTAGGAACACAGGGACACAGGGCACACAGGGAACACAGGGACACAGGGAACACAGGGACACAGGGCACACAGGGACACAGGGCACACTGGGAACACAGGGACACTGGGAACATAGGGACACAGGGCACACAGGGAACACAGGGAACACAGGGACACAGGGAACATAAGAAAATAAGGGAGGCAGCAAGAAGCCATGAGGCCTACACGTGGCAGTCCCTGTATAAAACGCTCCTATGTATTTTCAGTTATCATCCCCATCCATAAATCTGTGTAATCTAATCCCTAATCCCTAATGACTCACCACTAACAACCTGATTATGGAATCCATTTCATTCATCTGCCACTTTATTTGAGAACCAATTCCTTCTATTTTTTTTTTTTTTTTTACTTTTCAAGCTTGAACTCTTTTTTTTTTCCTATTCTGATTACTGATTCTTAGAATTTTACTTACATCACCCTTATTATATCCAATATACCGCAAAGACTTCTGTCTGATCCCCTCTTAACCTACGTTTCAATAAAGAATGTAATGTAAATTTAAAAGCTTCAGTCTCCATTCTTAAGGAATACCCCGCATCCCCTGTATCCTTTTAGTCATTCTTTTTTTTTTACTGATTCTAAAAGACCTATAGCCTTCCTGTAATATATATACATATATATATATATATATATATATATATATATATATATATATATATATATATATATATATATATATATATATATATATATATATATATATATATAGGAGGGACACCGGCCAAGGGCAACAAAATTCTAATAAAAAAGAAAAAGCCCACTGTGATGCCGGTCCCGAACAGGGTCCGAAGTGGTGGTAAAAAAAAATTGAAGGATAAATGTCATGAAACCTCCCTCTTGAAGGAGTTCAAGTCATAGGAAGGTAGAAATACAGAAGCAGGCAGGGAGTTCCAGAGTTTACCAGAGAAGGGGATGAATGACTGGGAATACCGGTTAACTCTTGCATTAGAGAGATGGACAGAATGGTGGTGAGAGAAAGAAGAGAGTCTTGTGCAGCGAGGCCGCGGGAGGAGGGGAGGCATGCAGTTAGCGAAATCAGAAGAGCAGTTAGCATGAAAATAGCGGTAGAAGACAGCTAGAGATGCAACACTGTGGCGATGAGAGAGAGGCTGAAGACAGTCAGTTAGAAGAGAAGAGCTGATGAGACGAAAAGCTTTTGATTCCATCCTGTCTAGAAGAGCGGTATGAGTGGAACCCCGCCCATCCCCTCCCCACAAGACATGTGAAGCCTACTTCATACATGGGGACCAGAACTGCACAGTATAATTTAGATGAGGTGTGACCAGCACCAAATATAATTTTGATATTACCTCAGGACTTCTACTTTTAACACTTCTAAGAATTAATTTGTCCTGTCTGTATAATTATACCACGAAACATGTTACTCTATCTAATAATATTTACCAAAAAATAAATAAATAAATAAGGAGCGAAGTACGTTAGTTGAGGGGAGGAGGAGGAGGAGGAGAAGGAGGAGGAGGAGAAGATATATGGTAAACCACAAGTTTTTTTTTTTCCTATTATTATAAACTGCAAGAACAATACGAACGAAGGACAAGACGAAACTGGAAACAAGATTGCAGGATCATGGAGGAGTCGAAGATTTGAATGAATGTGTGAGTGGAAGGGAGGAGGAGGAGGAGGAGGAGGAGGAGGAGGAGGAGGAGGAGGAGGAGGAGGAGGAGTGAGGTATCTATTTTACTAAAAACTGTAACTAGTGAATCATACGTAACTCACCGCAAACTGCAAGAGAGATCCTAGCGGTTATAGTGGCAGTTCCTAGCGGTTATAGTGGCAGTTGCTATGAGAGTTAAAATTTGGAAGAGTATATTTATGGAAGACATTCGCGTATTAACCCTTTCACTGCTAACTAAGACTTCTTTTTCCTTCTTTTTGTTTGTTGTATAAGGACACGTTGCACTGTTTTCTTGCTCCCTGTAGTTGTGGAAATCTGTAATCTCTGCACCGCAAGGAAAATTAAGAAGAGATCGTTTAATATTGTATAATCACTACTAGAGGAATTTTTCACTGCCTTTTTTCTCTCTCTCCTTTTTCGTTGTGAAAATCTGTAAAAATCTGTAATCTATCTCCACCTCAAGGGACATTAACAGAGACACCTTAATACAATTACTACTTGAGGAGTTTTGCACTGTCACCTTTGCTTCTTTGTGACTGGTTGCCCGATTGGTTTGTAAAGAGTAGCGCCTCAGCAGCAGCAGGGTCATGTGTGTAGCGCATCACTGCAGCTCCCGGAATGTGCCAGCACAGTCTTTCAGTATGGCAGTGAAGAACGGTCTCTCTTTGCATGCACTGTCCGTAACACATCCTCCCACCCACACCCTCCTACGCACACACACACACACACACACACACACACACACACACACACACACACACACGTGCTTATTGACCATAAATTTGCTCACATCATATAAGAACATATCAATACAACTAAAAAGCGTAAAAAAAAACAGCAATTTTTCAAAACACACGCAAAAAAAAAAAAAAAAAAATCAACACGTAGCCTACCCCGCCAGGCCAGCCTCTCATTACACAGGGCGGCAGCAATCTTGTCTTGGAATGCTGGCCAGCCTCTCATGCACCGCGGCAGCCTTCATCCCTATGTGCAGCGTGTAGCTCTGACTGGGACTGCATACACTGCCTGCGCATACTCGTACGTGCCTCCCTGTTTGGTGGTGCGTCCTTCACTCTGCTCCAGGAAGCCATTAACGCCTGCCACGCCTGCCTCTCCCGTGACACACTCTCTTCTTGGAATCTTGCGTTCATGAAGTAACACGGAGGGAATGACGAATAACAGGCCTGCTGATCCTAATATGGCTGCTTGTGGCACAGTAATGACGAACAACAGGCCTGCTGATCCTGATATAGTTGCTTATAACACAGGAATGACAAACAACAGGCCTGCTGATCCTAATATGGCTTCTTTTAATAGCCTGTATCATCTCATCTGTAAGGTAGCAAATGTAAGGCAGCAAAGAAGAAGCCCACCTAATATGGGTGCTTGTAATAGCCTTCATTTCATCTGTAAGGTAGCAAATGTAAGGCAGTAAAGAAGAAGGCCTCTCCCCCTCCACTGCTTCCTTCACTCAGGGTTGGCAGGAAAGGAACAAATACCACGAAAAAAAAAAAAATGCATGAAAATTTTTAAGATCAGCAAGAGAACTGTCACTATAGCAAAGACTAAAAGTAACGAGTTCAAGCTTCATGAAGGTAGATTAAAAAAAAGATGATAGGAAATGTGTTTATAAATACAGTGGTAGATGACTGGAATCAGCAATCAGGTTGACAGTGCTGAGTGAATAGGGAGCTTTAAAAGATTAGACTAAATTATGGATAGGGATGATAGGTAAATATACGTAGATATGTTATGTATAGGGACTGCCACGTCAGCAAGTCACAGAAGTAAAGTAAAATTAAATAAAACACAGATAAATACGTAAAAACGAGCAAAATTAATAAAAGAGAAGTCAATTACACTCAGAAGATTTTCCGTTCCATAAAAGGTATTAGAATTTACCTTCTTTTCCCTTGTATGTTCTGTAAAGAGACCGTCACGTGTAGCAATGCCCAGTCTCCAGGAAGTCAAAGAAGTAAAGTAAAATGAAATAAGACAGATAAATAAGTAAAAATTAGCAAACTTAATTAAGGTCAATTGCACTTAGAAGATTTCCAGTTCCAAAAAAGGTATTAAAATTTACCTTCCTTTCCCTTGTCACCTGCATGGCGTATCACAAGACTTGGCGAATGACCTGACTGCCTCGAGCCTCGCGTGCCACATACCAAGCCAAGGAGGACCTCAGTGACAAGATACACTGTACGCTGCGTCTTCCCTCCCTTGACTGAGTGAGGCCGCCGCTTTGATCTGCTCCTACCGCGTTATGCAAGATGGTGCAGCGGGGGTGAGCGAGTATTTGCAGACAGCCTGGTGAGATCAAACACGGTATTTTGGTCCAGCGTCTGATGCACTCAAACACTCGTATAATAGCACATGGCTGCGACGCGTGCACTTGTCCTGATGGTGGTGGTCTTCTTGTCGCTAAGGTTTATCATCTTCATCCCCTTTGTTGTTGCTGCCGCTACTGCTGCTGCTGCTGCTGCATTATTGTACGGTCTCCATGATGTGACGCCTTGTTGTTATTGTTATTGTTGTTCTTGTTGCTGTTTTACCACCACCACCATTACCATTACTGCTACTACATTTTTCTTCTTCTTCTTCTTCTTCTTCCTCTTCTTCTTTTTCTTCTTCTTCCTCTTCTTCGTCTTCGTCTTTTTTTCTTTTTTTTCTTTTATTCTTCTTCGTCTTCGTCTTTTTCTTTTTCTTTTTCTTTTTCTTTTTCTTTTCTTTTTTTTTTTCTTCTTCCTCTTCGTCATTTTCTTCTTCTTCTTCTTCCAAATATATATCATGAGTACAGTGCTGGTCAGAAGTCGAGTATCCTTCTACATACGTTCTCTCTGTGAAGACCTGCGATGTGCTGATCGTCTTCTTACAAAACCCGTGGCGACCAGATATATTTTCAACAGATCAGAGGACGTTAGATTGAGAGAAAACATTAAGAACAGTAAGCGTGAAAAGTGTTTAGTGGAGTCAAGTATGGAATTATTTTGTTAGGTTGGTTTACTAATTTTGTTTAGTGATTCGTTTTTTTTTTTTTTTTCTTTTTCGTATTAGATATCCGATGTCGTAGCATTTACTATTGTTATGTACAGTCGTGGTCATAAGTTCCTTCACCCTCGCCGGCACCCGCACTCCTTCAAATCTTCGAACCTGAGCTGGTTACGCTTATGATAGGATGTCCATGCATACGTTATAAGTTCATTTTCATTATGCTATTATTATCATTATTACTACTATTTGTCATATATATATATATAAAACGTTTTGCTCTCTCACCACGATTTTATCAAAGACCACAGTAATGATTAGCCGAGTTGTCAAGAGTGTTTCTCCTGTTAATAATGTGGAAAACTTGTTAATCTCTCACCAGAACCGTGAAAATATCCCTCAAAACCCGTGTAACTTCAACTAGAACTTTCTGAATGTAGTCGGAAGTGTTTCAGAATATGATCTTATATGTGACGAGGCTGTGACGTAGACTGTAAGGTGTGTCAGATGGAGCTGAACCTCACAATCAGCAACATGACCTCTTCTCCTTGTAGCTAAGCAGAAGTCTTAGCCAGTGGTGCGTCTAAGTAACATGACCTCTTCTCCTTGTAGCTAAGCAGAAGTCTTAGCCAGTGGTGCGTCTAAGTAACATGACCTCTTCTCCTTGTAGCTAAGCAGAAGTCTTAGCCAGTGGTGCGTCTAAGTACGATACGCGTATCTTGACTGTACTTGCTTATCTGACCTCCTCAAGTCTCTCATATAATTTACACTCTTTTTATCTTCACTCTTTATCTTCATCAGAGTCAGTTTCAAACATTTCGGCGTCTTACCTCAACTAATTCCAACAGAGTGTAGTATTAGAATTTACAGGAGCTTTCAAGTAATGTTCTTGTCGTTCTGGTGGTGTTTTGAAAAGAATTCTGTGTTATCAACGGAAGGAAAAAAAAAAAAACGCAGGATAACTCGACTTCCCATCTCTCTGACCTTTGGAAACAGTTCTGGAGAGAGAGAGAGAGAGAGAGAGAGAGAGAGAGAGAGAGAGAGAGAGAGAGAGAGAGAGAGAGAGAGAGAGAGAGAGAGAGAGAGAGAGAGAGAGTGGGGGGTTTATCTTCACCTACTTGTCTTCTTCACCTTCCATAGTGCTGTCTCACCTAACAACCCTGTGTGTGTGTGTGTGTGTGTGTGTGTGTGTGTGTGTGCTTGCTGAGTCGCCTTTCTCACCTAGCCTGGTTCCTGTTTCGCAGTGACACAACACTTTTGTCGGAAGAAAGCCATTAGAGAGAGAGAGAGAGAGAGAGAGAGAGAGAGAGAGAGAGAGAGAGAGAGAGAGAGAGAGAGAGAGAGAGAGAGAGAGAGAGAGAATTTTTTCGTTCTTCTTTTGTTTTCTATTTTTTCTTTTCTTTCGTTCTTCATTTCTTTTTTCATTTCTGTCTATTCTTTCCTTTTTTCTTTTTTTTTTTCGTCCTCCCTTTGTTTTTTCCTCTGTTCTGTCCATTTACCTCCTCCTTGCTTTCTGTCTGTCTTTCTTTCTTACATTGTGAGGAAAACTTAGATCAAAGATAAGAGATTTTCTTTCTTCTTTATAAGCGAACAAGAAACTGAGATCATGAGCTTATTTATTCTCTCTCTCTCTCTCTCTCTCTCTCTCTCTCTCTCTCTTAAAAAATGCCCCGGCTTCAGAAAGACAAGCCATTAACATAAGAACTAAATCTTATATTGTATTATATATTAACTTTGAATAAACGTTCACACACACACACACACACAAGGCAGCCAAAGACAACAGGTTCGATGATTCAACACTTCACTGGTTCAGGAATGCAAAGTCGTGGGTGTGGAGGCTTGTAGGCGTGAAGGGTGCAGGGCGGGAGGGGTGCTGGGGGAGAAGAGGCCCGGGAGGGAAGAGGGTGGGGAGGACAGGGCAGAGTTGAGTCACTAGCTCGAGGTGGTGGTGAGGCGGTGACGCGACCTGGACCTTGAGTAAACAGGAAAGAGAGAGAGAGAGAGAGAGAGAGAGAGAGAGAGAGAGAGAGAGAGAGAAGGGGGGCGGGTGAGTCAGTGGGATGTGTCACTGGTCCTGATCCTCTCTCTCTCTCTCTCTCTCTCTCTCTCTCTCTCTCTCTCTCTCTCTCTCTCTCTCTCTCTCTCTCTCTCTCTCTCTCTCCTTATTTATGTAGATAATAAGATAATAATGTTCTATTTAAGATTTTTTTCGTAAATATAGTAATTCTTTCTTTGTCTTTTCTTGTTTTCTTCTTTCCTTCCTTCCTATCTTCCTTCTTTTTTATTTCTTTTTTCTTCCTTCCTTCCTATCTTCCTTCTTTTTCATTTATTTTTTTTATTTATTTTCTTCTTGTTTTTCTTCTTTCTTTACTTCCTTTCTCCCTTCCTCCCTTCCTCCCTTCCTGCCTTCCTTCTTTTTCATTTCTTTCCTTTTTATTTATTTTTCGTCTTGCTTTTCTTCTTTCCTTCCTTCCTCCCTTCCTGCCTTCCTTCTTTTTCATTTTATTTTTCTTCTTACTTTTTTTCCTTCCTTCCTTCCTTCCTTCCATTTTCTTCATTTATCTTTTCCTGTTGTATTGTACCCTTTTATCCATCTATCTATCTATGTATCATTTCTCATATTACCCTGTCTGTCTGTCTGTCTGTCTGTCTGTCTGTCTGTCTGTCTGTGTTTGTCTGCCTATTCACCTATCAATTCTTATATTACATTACTCATCATTAGGGAGAAAGAAGAAGAGGAGGAGGAGAAGGATGAGGAAGATGTGTTGCTTAAAAAAATCAACCACCACCACACTCATTGATTCCTTCCTTACCTGCCTCTCCATGTGTCCTTCCTGTGACACTCCCTTAATAAGAACTTTATGAAAATGCATGGCAAACTCTGTAGCGTGGTCTGTGTGAAGAGAGGACCTCCATGACGCATATGAAGAGAGAGAGAGAGAGAGAGAAAGCCTGTCTACCATACTGTCTGTCTGTCTGTCTGTCTGTCTGTCTGTCTGTCTGTCTGTCTTCGTTCCTGCAATATAAAAGACACAGACCTGCACACCTGGAGATGAAACAACCTCAAAAAATAAAC
Organism: Scylla paramamosain; assembly: GCF_035594125.1. NCBI lineage: Eukaryota > Metazoa > Arthropoda > Malacostraca > Decapoda > Portunidae > Scylla > Scylla paramamosain. The sequence goes on from NC_087175.1 coordinate 21,200,547, forward strand.
TCGGACTTCCCGCCTGGGTGCGTCCGCCTCCGTGCAAGTCATGGGGGGGAGGAGGAGGAGGAGGAGGAAGAGGAGGGGTAGGAATAGGGGTAGGAGGAGGAACAGGAGAAGGAGGAGGAGAAGGAAAAGGAGGAGGAGGAGGAGGAGGAGGAGGAGGAGCAGGGGTAGGAGGAGGAGAAAGAGAAGGAGGAGGAGAAGGAGGAGGAGTTGCTTTCAAAGTCACCCTTGACTTCTAAATTGAAAGAAACAGACAATGATTAACCTTTTTTTTTTTTATCCATGGATTTCCTATTACGAGGAGGAGGAAGAAGAAGAGGAGGAAGAGGAGGAGGAAGATGTGTTGCCTAGAAGAAATACTGACCTTTACGAATAAATGGGAAGAAACAGACATTATCATCTTTTTTATTCTTGATTTTCCTACCATCTATACATCTCGAGTGGGGTGATTAGAGACGTGTGTGTGTCTATATCTGTACCGTCTGAGTCGCCTTTCCTCCTGCCATGCCAGAAGTGATTTTAGTATTTTAGTATTTAGTATTGTGCAGATAATTAGTCCTAACCGTCGTCTCTGCCGCTCTTAACTGGCAGCACTGGAAGTTACGAGTATTAAAATTTTTTGTGAATCTAGTGATCGTTTAGCAGGTTGTATTGGAAGTTACTACGGTTTTCAAGTGTTTTTGTGAATGTAGTGATCGTGTAATAGGCTGTAGTTTAAATGATAGCGGTTTTCAAGTGTTTTTGTGAATGTAGTGATCGTGTAACAGGCTGAAGTTTAAATGATTGAAGTTTTCAAGAGTGTTTTTGTGAATCTAGTGATAGTTCAACAGCCTGTATTGGAAGTTACTACGGTTTTCAAGAGTGTTTTTGTGAATGTAGTGATCGTTCAACAGGCTGTAGTTTAAATGATTGGGGTTTTCAAGAGTGTTTTTGTGAATGTAGTGATCGTTCAACAGGCTGTAGTTTAAATGATTGGGGTTTTCAAGAGTGTTTTTGTGAATCTAGTGATCGTTCAACAGGCTGTAGTTTAAATGATTGGGGTTTTCAAGAGTGTTTTTGTAAATGTAGTGATCGTTCAACAGGCTGTAGTTTAAATGATTGGGGTTTTCAAGAGTGTTTTTGTGAATGTAGTGATCGTTCAACAGGCAGTATTAGAATGTTTTGGAGTTTTCAAGTGTTTTCATGATTATAGGAATAAATTAAGGAGCTGTAATGGAAGTAATTAAGGTTTTCGAGAATGTTTTGGTGATTATAGTTAAGGAGGCCCTAATGGAAGTTATTGAATTGTTTAAGGGTGTCTTTGTGATTCTAATACTGGTTTAACAGGTAGAAACAGAAGCCAGTGAGGTTTTCAAGAGTTTCAATGAATCAAGTGATGGTCTAATCGATTGTAATAGAAGTCAAAGTCTTCAAGAGCGTTTGCACGATTCTGGTGACGCTTCAACAAGCTTTGGTGGAAGTCATCGGGAGCTTCAAGAGTGTTTCCATGATTGTGATGATGGTTTTATCATTAGATCCTACTTCAACAATGAAAAGAAACGCCCATGAGAACAGTCCTTATAAAAATACTAATCATCTGAAAGTGCAAGTCATCATTAGGAGAAAAACATCTATGAAAACCCGATGGATCATCTCTGAAAGCAGTCCTGAAGAGAGAGAGAGAGAGAGAGAGAGAGAGAGAGAGAGAGAGAGAGAGAGAGAGAGAGAGAGAGAGAGAGAGAGAGAGAGAGAGAGAGAACAGTCTTAAAAAATACTTCTGTTCGTTACATTGCATCACCAATAGTCACGTATCGCCAGTCTTGCCAGCCAGTCTTGCCTTGTCCTGTTCTGTCTTGTCCTGTCCGATTTATCCTCGCAGCGACTCTCTTGCATCACGCTCCCTTAGTCCAACAGTCCTCGTCTCACACCAAAACAACAGCTGCCAGTAAATAGTGCCGCATCTTTCCTCGTCTTTCCCCCGCACCGTCTTGCGTCACGTTGCCTTGGTACCTCGGCCCGAACTTTAAAACGTTTTGCTTTCTCGCCACGACTACTTGCAAAGGCTACAGAGATGATCTTTGGGTTCTCAAGATTGTTTCTCCTGCTGATGACGTAGAAATCTCGTTAATTTGTCACTAGAACCGTAAAAAAACATCCTTAAAAGCTTGTGTAACTTAAATTAGACCTCATTGAAAGTAGTGGAGAGCGGCGCAGAAGTGTTTCAAAATATAGTCCCTTTCATCTCACACTCGAATCACAACCGCCGGTGCCCTGCCCTGCATCTTTCCTGGTGTTGTCTTGCCCTTCTTACATCACCTTCCCTCGGTACAGTATTCCCCACACACTCGAACAGGATCCCCTTTTATCCTGTCCTGCATCTTTCCTGGTCTCGTCCTGTCCCTGTCCCTGCATCACCTCCCCTCAAACTCTTAACAGAAGCAACCAGTATTCTGTCCTGTGTCTTTGTATTGCCTAAGTGTTTATTGATACCACATCCTTACACGTCACAGTCAAATAATACTCGCTATACAGCCACGTGATCATGCCTGTTTGATTTCAAGGACTTTGACGGAAGGGTGGCGTGATGTGATGAGACAGACAGTGACGTGATGAATAATGTGAATGTCTTAATGGGAGGACATGTGCTCATAAATTTAAACATCCTTAATGCTTCTTTCTGTTCGCATCGTTCTCTGTGCTTATGAATTAAATGGTGTAAGGCGATATGACAACTGTGACATGAACAAAGTCCTCTGGGTCAGTTATCAGGACTGGCTAAGAAATAATGGGTTCAAGCTTCATAAAGTTAGATTCAAGAAATAAATCAGAAGAAATCGGTTCAAGATAGAGTTGGAGATGAATGGAATGGACTCAATAATCAGGTTGTCAGTGCCGAGTCAATAGGGAGCCTTTAAAGAGTACACAGATTTATGGATGGGGATGATAGGTGTAAAGTACGTAGGCATGTTTTTGTACAGGGATTGCCACGTGTAGGCCTGATGGCTTCCTGCACCAACCCTTGTGTTATGTTCTTAATCCCTTGTGTTATGTTCGTGGTGCTGCGACTCGTTTCTCTCCATTGCGTCACTTTCCCAACGTTTTGACTTAAATTAGAGGACTTGATCGCGTGTAGGATAGTACGTTTTATAGTCACGGACATGAAAATCGTCTCATAAGTATTCTCATCTATATTTATTTATTCCATTGTAGCCAGCAGTGATTGTAAGGCGTGTGGGGCTCAAGTGTGCTATTCAAGGCTGTTGCTGCGGCGGCTGGCATCACTTCGCCGTGGTGCTGAGTGCTGGCCTAAACAAGTAATGATTAGAATAATGATGATAATAATAATGATGATAATAATAATAATAATAATAATAATAATAATAATAATAGTAGTAATAATAACCATAGTACTGGTAATAGTGATGATGATATAATAATGATAATAACAATAATAATAATAATAATAATGATAATGATAATAATAATAATAATAATAATAATAATAATAATAATGATAATAGTAATAATAACGATAGTACTGGTGATAGTGATGATGATGATATAATAATGATAATAATAATAATAGTAATAATAATAATGATAATAATAATGATAATAATAATAACGAGAACAGCAACAACAAAAACAACAACAACAACAGCAACAATAATAACAATAACAACAACAGCAATAACAATAATAAATTTTAACAGGAAGGCAAAAAAATCCATATAAGCAGGTACAGATGGATGGGGCTCGTGATGAAAGTCAATGAATGAAGAGTAACAACAAGCGAAGGGCGCCTCACTGTCCCCACCTCCGTTTCCTGCCGAGTCAGTGGTCTTGTGATATCACCATCTGAAGAGCAATGTGTCAAGACTCCAATTATGGATAATCATTTTGGCCCTTTCCTTTCGTGTCTGGTACCTTTTGTCTGGTCTTTTTTTTTCTACCTCTTTTTTCGTATTCCTTTGCCAGAACCTCTCGTACGTAAAGTGTTCACTGTGACCAAACGTCTGTTCAGCTTCATGCACGGATGAGAGGATGCAATGAGTTAGCCGGATACGGGCGATATGATAGCGAGGCGCCCCACACTTCACACTCCAGACACTCCCATTCACCATCACCACATTATGCAATACTGGACGTCAGAGTATTCCGAAGTAATTCGTATAACATAAAAAGTGTTTTGTTCTGCTTCTTAGTTGCTTTCATGCAGTAAATCACACTCAGAACTAAACGGCCTCTCTGTACCTTTCATGCGGTAAATCACATGAAGTTAAAAACCACAAGTTGACTCTGGCCAATTGATCTTGTTCCCGGCACGCCCGTCACCCACTATGAAGCGGGGCCATGAAAGGCGCATCACGTGTTGCCGGCGTGTGTGTGACGCGTCTCTTCGTGCGTCGAGCAGAGTTCTGGACACAGCGGACACGATTCTTAACGCTTTGTTCTCTCATCACGATTATTGTCGAAGGCCACAGAGGTGATTTGCCAGGATTCTTAAGCATTCTGTTCTCTCTTCACGACCATTTAGAAAAAAAAAAAAAAATGATTAACCGGGTTCTTAAATCGCCTTTGTTCTTTAATCACGACTATTTTTAAAAGCTACACAGATCACACAGAACGTTCTCCCCCATTGACACCATAGAATCCTTGTTAATCTGTCACTAAACAACATGCAAACACATTTAAAAACACGTAAACCCACTGGTTCCCAAACTATCGTACATGACAAGTATAACATCGAAGTGACTGGTGACTAACACTGTACCTGTGCACATATTCCGAGTCGCCAAACTAGGATTGCACCTAGTTTGGAAAATGAACCACCGCTCTGTTTGATTTTATTGAGGCTTTTCAAGAGTGTTGTCATGATTGTAGTGGTAGTTAATGTTGTCATGACTGTAGTGGTAGTTAGTGTTGTCATGACTGTAGTGTGTCATGACCACAATAACATCTAAAAAAAACAAATAGCAATGACTAAACCACTTTAAAACCTCAAGACAGAACACCAAGAACCACAACAACACCAAGAACCACACAACACCAAGAACCACAACAACACCAAGAACCACAACAACACCCAGAACCACAACAACATCAACTGGACACTGTTAAAGGTCAAGATAAGTGTTGGGCACAGTTAAGTTTTACCCGCATATCTATTAATACCTATTGTTGTACGGGGAACGGAGCTGGTGGGATGTGGCGACTGGAATGTGCTTAGTTTCAAGTACTCGTTTATCATAAGGCACTAAAAAAAAAGCAATAATATCTACTAGACACTGTTAAAACTCAAAATAAAATATACAAAACCTCATAAACATCTACTGGACATTGTTAAAAGTCTGAACGAGGCATTGAAAACCCCAATAAGCTGTTAAAAGATAAAGGACTAAAAACCCCAGTAACATCACCTAGACCCTGTTAAAAGTTGAAATAAGACGCTGAAAAAAACCCGAACCATCAACTGGAGCCTGTAAAAAGTCAAAGCAGGGCACTGAAAACCTTAGCAAGATCACTTAGAGCCTGTTAAAAGTCAAAATGGGACACTGAAATCCTTAATAACATCAGCTAGAGCTTGTTAAAAGTCTAGGTAAGTGTTGGGCTCAGTTCAGTTTTACCCAGGGAACGTCCTTCACTTGGGTTCAGTTCAGTTTTACCCAGGGAACGTTATTCCTTGATTTTACACTTCTACTTATTAATACCTACTGTTGCACGACGACCGGAAGTTATGAGATGTAACGACTGGAATAATAATAATAATAATAATAATAATAATAATAATAGATACCTCATTGCCACGTAATACATGAAACGAGTAGGTAAAATCATACATACGAACATATCTGATATGTAACACATTTAAAAACGAACATTAAAAACAGACATTGAAGGATAAAACGTTTGAATTTCAGAATCAGCTCTGGCCCGTGTGGCGTGTGGATCCTTCAGTTGTTCGTGACGTAAAGTTATGCTGTTGGGTACGAAAGTGTTTAGTTCTAAGTATCCGTCTACGTACGGCGCCAAAAACCCTATTATGAGCTGGACCTTGTTAACACTCAAGATAAGACACACACAAAAAAAATAAAATAAAAAATAAATAAATAAATAAATAAATAAATAAAACTTCCACTGCATCGACTGAGCCCTGTTAAAAAAAAAAAAAAACGAAATAAGGCACTGAAATTTTCCTGATAATAGAAAAAATTTAAGTGAAACACGAAAACACCCTTAACCTTTTCACTGCGATGCGAAACTACCAACACTACTAGAAGCAATGCATGAAATCCTGATAACCATCTACGAGAAAGCAGGGGATTAAAAAAAAGAATAGATTTTGCAATTTCTACCCAGTTTAGGGATTGGAGGTGGCTATAAAAGAAGTAAAGATCTATCAGGGTGATTAGTAATTAAGGAAAGATGAGCCAAATAGTAACTAGACCTTAAGAAGTCGAGAAAAGACACAGAAGCCTTTGAGAACGCAAGACACAGAGTAGCTTAGAGACCATGACCTAACCAAAGAAGCTAGACTCTGTCCTCCTTGCCTGTGACTACCCCCGCATGTCTCAGGGATTCTGGTGTCTCTTCCGCGCGTGCTTCCAGGCAAAGAGGACGGATAGACGTGGCAGGCGTGTGTGTGTGTGTGTGTGTGTGTGTGTGTGTGTGTGTGTGTGTGTGTGTTTACGAGGGACTTTGAAACACACTCCAGATTTTCGATTTAGGATTTCACTTGCTAATAGGTGGATAGATAAATAAGTGCGTGTACAGATGAATAAATAAGTTAATAGGTATGTTCACACACACACACACACACACACACACACACACACACACCTGGTTTCATCCCTTAGTGGCGACAACATTTCTGCATTCTCTTCTGTCAATATTTCCTGTCAATATTTCCAAGTTACTCAATAGAAAGATAATCTAAAAAAAAAAAAAAAAAAAAAAAACTTATCTATCGCTTGATCCTTAAGTGGTAGGAGTCATCTTTCCTCCCACGGCCGCCCACATTCTCCTCACTGTTATCTCATACTAATCCAATCCTTCCCACACACCCTCACTTACTCACCCCCTCACCACACACCCGTTTTTATCTCACCCTTAAGTCTGTACTCAGATTCGTTTTGCTTTCTCACCACGACTACTTTCAAAGGCCACTGAAATGATTAGCCAGGTTCTCAAGAGTGTTTCTCGTGTTAATAATGTAATAATGTTGTTAATCTGTCATTAGAACCCACCAGAACCGTGTAGATAGTCTTAAAAACTCGTCGTAGCTTCAATTAGAGACTTTTGAAAATAGTGAAGGCGCGGCGCAGGAGTGGCCCAGATTATGGTAAAAATTTCCTGCGCAAACATCCTGCCCGGCGTCTTGTGCTCCTTCCTCTCAAGCATCTTATCTAACGGACGTCATCTCTCTCTTTTCCGCTGTCAGGACTCCTCCAAAATGTCACCACCTCCCACATTCATAGCCACGAACGTATGGCTTCCCTATGTGTGTGTGTGTGTGTGTGTGTGTCAAATCAGCGGGAAGTCCTTTTAAAGTTTGTCCCTCTCTTCACTCGTCATTCGTCATTCTAAAGTCCTTCCTCTGTGGCTCATATGGTGCAATAATCTAGTGATGCATGATGACCAACACTGCTCTTTTCTTTCAAGTATCAGGGAGGCTGGTCACCAAGGCAACCAAAAATGGGAGCGAGAAGAAAAGATGAGAATTTTAAAAAGGTCACCTAACTTCCCATTTCCTACTTTCAGAAGTCAGAGAAAGTGTCACAGATAATAAACAAAATAAATAGATAAATAAATAGATAAGCAGTGGCCAATTAAGTTAGATTTTTTGTATATACTCATCTTCAGAAACAGTTCAAGTCGTAGGAAAGATGAAAGACGGAAACAGGCTTAGAGTTTCAGATAACATACGAATATAGTTACACATTAATGAAAAAGACTATGAACTTAGAAGGCTACATGCAAATATATGACAAATAGCCTCTTGAATATGTGTGTGTGTGTGTGTGTGTGTGTGTGTGTGAATGTATGAACGAGTGTTATTGGGTATATGAAGAGAAGAATGTGTGGGTGAGTACAGCATGAGAAACAGGATGTGGAGGTGAATGTATGAGTGAATGAACGGAAATGTACAAGTGGGTGGCTGGCCGGGGGAATGTGTGGAAAGGTAAACAAATGCGTGAAAGTGAATTTTTTTTATTTTTTTATTTTTTTTTATTTTCACGTACAGCATAACTTAATGACACACATATTTACTGTATACTTTATCCTGTTTGTTCATGAATTTGTGGTGTGAGCTTATCTATTTATCTATTTATCTATCTATATATACCTTCTTTGTTTATCTACTCGTATGTGCGTGTGCCTGTACTCGCATACGTATCAAGTGTCCTGTTTGTTCATGAATTTGTGGTCTGAGCCTATCTATCTATCTATTTATCTATCTATATCTACCTTTGTTTATCTACTCGTATGTGCGTGTGTCTGTACTCGTATACATATCAAGTGCCTACATGCAGACACTAATCCACCCAGCCACCTATATACGTATCCAGTACAGAATCACCGCTATTTTTAACTTCTCATCAAGAGCTGCACTCTCGCACCAGCCAGGGAGGGGGCCATGGCGAACTGTGATGCAAACAAAGAGTAACAAGCGTGGGGCTCGAATTGCAGCACGGATCGAATCACGCACTGAAACTTGATGCAACGTGAATGGAATATGTTTTGATCAGGTATTGGATCATCTTCCATATACACTTTTTTTTTTTTTTGTATCGTGTTTAGTTCTTCATTTATTGAGTTCAAGTATGTTTTTTTTTGGGGGGCATATTTCGGTGCCCAATTCCGTTTGTAAGTACGTTTGTTTGTTGTTTGTTTGTTTGTTTGTTTGTTTGTTTGTTTTCGTTTGTGCATTTTTGTGTATAGTAGTTTATGAATATTTGTTGTTGCTACTACTACTACTACTACTACTACTACTACTACTACTACTACAACTACTACTACGGCGAGTACTACTACTGCTACTACTACTATTACTACTAGGGCGAGTACTACTACTGCTACTACTACTATTACTACTGCTACTACTACTACTACTACTACTGCTTCTACTACTACTACTACTACTGCTGCTACTACTACTACTACTACTACTACTACTACTACTACTACTACGGCGAGTACTACTACTACTACTACTACTACTACTACTACTACTACTACTACTACTACTACTACTACTACTACTGCTTCTACTACCACCACAAGTACTACTACTACTACTACTACTACTACTACTACTACTACTACTACTACTACTACTATAATGATGATGACAATAATGAAGGCAATGAAAAGAGGAAAAAGAAGCTAAAAAGGAAAAGAACAGTTAGAATCCAACAAAAACACGAGTAAAAGAAAAGAATATGTAAGGTAAAAAAAGAAAATAGAATACACAGAAGACTATAAATGAAATACCAGGAAAACTAAAGCGGTCACACACACACACACACACACACACACACACAGAGAGAGAGAGAGAGAGAGAGAGAGAGAGAGAGAGAGAGAGAGAGAGTCCGGGAAAACCTTACTTAATTTCACTTCTCATAATCAGTTTATTTTTTCTCCACCACCACCACTGTCACCATCATCAATCATCACTACCACCACCACCACCACCAATAGCAACAACAATCACTACCTCCACCACCACCACCGCATCACACCATAACACACACACACACACACACACACACACACACACACACACACACACGTATTCACAAGGTTGGGGTTGAGTCACAAAACATAGACAGGGAGCCGCCAGCACTTCCTCTCTCTCTCTCTCTCTCTCTCTCTCTCTCTCTCTCTCTCTCTCTCTCTCTCTCTCTCTCTCTCTCTCTCTCTCTCTCTCTCTCTCTCGATGACGTTGCCTTCAGTCATAACGCGTAACTGAAAATCGATGATCCTGTTTATCTTGGCAAATTATAATAAACTTACTTGTTTTACTCTACTTATTTGTTAATTATTATTGATGCCTTCTTTATTGGTGGTGTTTTTTATTCACTTATTTATTTATTTCTGGATTGATTTATTTTATCACATTATTATTGTTATTATTATTGTTATTATTATTATTATTTGTTTTTATTTTTTACTACTACTACTACTACTACCACCACCTTCTTCCCTTGGTCTTTATCGTTGGTAGGCAATTACGCTGCTGCTATTTAATTTGTTTAGGAAATTTCGATTGTCTGTCTTTTATATTTGTGGAGTCTTAGTTGATCACCTCCTGCCTTCCACCCCGTGATGGCACCTGCAGGACTTCAGAGTGTTGGCTTTGCAGAGGC
>NC_087175.1:21215892-21233392 GCF_035594125.1 Scylla paramamosain
TCAACCCAACACTTTAACCTTTACCTTCGTCTGCTGGCCCCCTTTTTTTTTTTTTTTTACCGGCGCCCTGAAACCTTACTTTCCAATTTCCAGTGACCAGAAAGAGAGGTTATAGGTGGTAGAGGCCATTCACCTTCCCGGTAACAAAAACGCATCCCAGCAACAGAGCAACAGTGTATCTAAACACCGACACACACACACACACACACACACACACACACCGCCCCACGTGACTCGCGAAGGATTGTCCCCGCTCCTCCTCCTACACACACACACACACACACACTGGGAATACTCTCACATCATGAACGTTTGAAGGCAACTCAGGGTGAAGCCTCAACACGTTGTCCGTGGCCATCTTTTTGTGCCGCGTTGTGTCGGCACGCTTATAAGAGTTGTGTGTGGCGCCCCGCCCACCTCCCTTAACCTCGCCTGGTGGTGGTATTGAGATGTGCAGAGAAAGACAGCGAGTTATATCTTGTCATTTATTAACAATACATTTAAAATATATATTTATATACGTATAATATATATGTATATGGACTTATGTTGGACACGTCAGGTATGAGTGCCGCTGATTGTGCATTAAATACAATATGGAATGTACAGGATGGTGAGTCGCGATGACTAGAGCGTGGCCCCGAGAGTCCACAATACTGAGCGGCGCGGAGGGGAGTCCTGAGATCAGCGTGCCGTCGCGGCGGCGCGGCACGGAGCACCTCCCCTCACTAGCAGAAGTTGAGGAACTCCGCCACGATGTCGTCGATGGGCTTGCCTCGCCATCCGAACTTGGCCCACATCTCCTGGTCCGGCACGCTGCACTCCAGCAGCAGCCTGAGGTTCACCTTAATGCGGTCGATGGGAGAGAGCGAGGGCTCCTTGCAGGGCTGGGAGCCCATCACCTGCAGCGTGCGCATCAGCACCTCGTCCGTGGAGTTGTTGGGGTGACCCAGCCGCTCCAGCTGCTCCCGCCCGATCAGCGCCTCCAGCACGCGCTGCACGGTATCGATGAACACGCGCTCGCGCTTGTGGCGCACCTCCTCCCGCCGCAGGTGCTCCTTCAGTTGCTGCTGCTGCCGCCGTACGGCCTCCTGTTCCTCCAGCAGACTCTGCTCCGTCTTGCGCTGCAGCCGCAGCAGAATCTCGTAGGGATAGGAGACGCGCTCGCCCGTTTCTGTGGTGAGCGTGAGGCGCGGCGAAGATTCGGCGCGGGGAGTCACTAAGTCAGGGTAGAGGCGCCGCAGCAGCAGGTTGTAGTCGATGGACTGCGGGTGGGTGAGCGGGGGCTCCAGGAGATGGGGCGGGGTTACAGCAGGTCCAGCAGGGATTGGAGATCGAGGTGGGGAGAGAGTGTCACTGACGGGGCTAGCGCCTCGACCGCTGTCATCACTGATGTATCCAGGGGATCGAGACCCGACTCCGTCGCTTCCGTAACAGGTGTACACCTCTGGTCCACTGGCGACGGGACAATCGGGGGAGCTTCTGCGGAAGTCACGAAATGTCAGCGGATGGTGCGGGTCCATGGAGTCGCTGTCCCAGGAGGCCACGGGCGAGGGATTCGCGGGCGGCGAATTGGACGTGCTGGACGACGACGAGGAGTCGCGCACGTCCACCACCTCGGGCTCCCTGGTGGGGGGAGAGGGTTTCCAGTGGAGATTCTGGGGCTGGGGCAGGGCGGAGGTCTGGGCCTGGTTGGAGTGGCAGGGCTGGGGTTGGTGGGCGGAGGGGTTGTTGTGATCCCTGATGTGGCGGTCCAGCGCCTTGCGGGAGCTGAAGAACTCCTCGCACAGCGTGCATTTGTACAGTTTTTCTCCCAGGTGGGACATCTTGTGCATCTTGAGCACATGGTTGTAGCCGAAGGTCTTGCCGCACACGTCGCACTCATAAGGCTTCTCGCCCGTGTGCGTGCGGATGTGCACCTTGAGCTGCTTGGAGCACGTGAACCCCTTCTGGCAGTACTCACACGTGTATGGCTTCTCTCCAGTGTGGGCGCGCATATGGATCACCAGCTGGCCAGACTGCACGAATGTCTTGCCGCACACCTGCAACAATAACAACACGCCACGTTACGCAAGCCAGACACACACCACATTTGTTCACCAAACAACCTCACCGCTAACATAAGCTATCTCTATCTGCGCAATTTAACCTTTTAGATGTTATCCTCACCAATTAAATCTTCAATATCTATTGGTATTGCCTCAGCAACAGACTGCAGTACAAACTTTAAGAATAATCCACCACTGACTGCAAAATTAGCGAGTAATAAAATAGTTTTAAACTTTTATTGCCCGTTAAGTTCTAGCATTACTGGATTATTGAAATGCCATAGTCAACAGATACACCAAACGAGGAACAAACTTGACTATTCAACTTTTAAATAGCCATCCAAACCCATCACATCAAACTAAACCCCTTAACACCCTATCCGAACCCATTACACCACAAGAAACCACCCTACCTATTCCTGAAAACACCTGAACCCACCAAACCCATCCAAAACCCAGATAAATTCCTTCACAAGCTAACCCAAGCCGCTCCGTCCTTCCAAGAAACACGCCTAACCAGTCCCCAGCCCCAGCACGAAGACAAGCAATCAGACAGGCAGACCAGGCCGGTACACACCTCGCACTTATGGGGCCGCTCTCCGGTGTGGGTTCGCATGTGGCGGTGCAGCTTGCCGGAGTGTTCGAAGGAGCGATCGCAGATGTTACACTTGTAGGGTCGTTCCTTGGTGTGGATGCGGCGATGCACATTGAGGTTCTCCTTGACGCTGAAGGTTTTGTCGCAGAATTCACACCTGAAGAGAAAGCAAGGTCATAAGAACAGGATGTCTTTTACTGGTTGAGGTTGTCTGTGCCTCTCTGTTCCTGTTCCTCTCCTCTACCTCTCATTCCTTTGGTTTGTTCAAGTGGAAAGTGATGTACCTATGTTTGCCCCTTTACTTATCATCCATATCGAGAAATCTTTACTGTTTTTGTATTGTTAGTATGATTTGTAGGTCTTCTCAGGCGGAAAGGGACAAACCTACGAAGCTTTTTTTCACTTAATTGACCATCCATATTGAGAAATTCTCTCTCTCTCTTACGCAACACCCGGCATACTCACTTGAAAGGCTTCTCCCCGGTGTGGACGCGGTGGTGGCGAGCAAGCCTGGCGGGGATAGCAAAGCCCTTCCCGCAGATCTTGCACTGGTACGGCGGCTCTGAGACACTCTGCATCTCCATCGCCTCTCTGGGGCCCTCAGGGTGCTCCATGGAGCTGGGCTGGGGCTGGGGCTGGGGCTGTGGCTGGGGCTGGAGCTGCGGCTGGGGGTGTGTCACGTACTGGGGCTGCGCCTGGGTCTGCGGTATGGTGGTGGGGGGGTAGGCGTGGTCCATATCCATCGCCACGGGGTACGAGGAGCCAAGGCCGGGCGGCAGCATGGCCATGACTATCTGTGGGGGAAGAAAGGCGATGGGTTAACATCGTTTCATAATAACTATTTTAATTCACCTGTTTAACACGAGTCACATGTGCACTCGTAAAACCTCTTAAATCATAACTTACACACGTTTACTCCAACACGAACTTTAGAGTCTTAGTAAATCAATATAGAAACCACATTTACTCAATCTCTAATACCTGAACAGGACTGCCACGTTTCTGTAAACGCTACAACCTTTGCCACTACACTCCTCCTTGAGCACGAGAGGCGCCACTGACCCTAAAGCGAACATACAGCAAGAAACTAAAGGGAATATACATATACACCCAACGCTGACTGGCTGGATGATGTCACTTCTGGGCCGCGCGAGAACCTGAATTAGGGATGTTACGAAACCTGAGACGAACTTGTCCTTACTAAATTTACCCGAGTGCTGCTTGGAACGTGAATGAAGCAAGCAGTTTTGGTACGAACGAGTGTTAACTACCAAGTGACAAGAAACGTTTGCATATTCATTGAGTTTCTTCATGACTTATCTCTCTCTCTCTCTCAACCTAAAGCAATCACAAGCAAAGGCATTTATAATTCTCGTGTGTTTGTATGCTTGCCAGGCTATTTAGAAATGTGGGTCAGACGTTTGTGTGCGTGCGAGCCCTCTCAGACATTCTCATTTTTTTTTTCTTACTGCTGAGAGAGAGAGAGAGAGAGAGAGAGAGAGAGAGAGAGAGAGAGAGAGAGAGAGAGAGAGAGAGAGAGAGAGAGAGAGAGAGAATCCCAAAGTTCTTAATCCCAACACTTCCGCCTCTGCCTCGTCCTCTTGAACCTTTGTGCTCCCTGAAGACTAAGACTTTCACACTTACTGCTTGCTTGCTTGCTCTCTCTCTCTCTCTCACACACACACACACACACACACACACACACGTACGGATTTTATTGTGTAAGTTAATTCCCCGTATTCTTGTAGTAATTCATGCTTTACTTCTCCATTTAATATTAAGTTGTGTGTGTGTGTGTGTGTGTGTGTGTGTGTGTGTGTGTAGACGTTTGTTGTAGAAGAGGAAGCCACTCACTCGCACACCACCAAAACTAACGCATCATCACAAGTCTCAAAGTTCTACACTAAACACTTCGATGGTAAGTCAATAAGTCACAATACTCACCAATAACGATCAAATAGAGAAGTGGTGAGGTGTGTCCAGTCACCAGAGAGTGGCAAGGGTTAGCGGTAGCACAGACTCTTCTTCACTGGGACACACAATACACCATGTTCACTCAAGCACGGCGAAGCTCAGACTGTCTGTCTCTCACTGTTCACTAGCGAGGTAGTCTCCTAGTCCAAAGGGCAAATGCTCACTGAAGAAGTGCACAGGCGATACTACTGCGGCTCTCACTCGGGACACACATATATGCCCCGCCTTCACACAAGCGCAGAAGATTCTGACTGCCCTCACCTTGGCCCGCACTGGCACCCCGCGTCTGACACTTTCGTACTGCATCATGTACCTTCCCCCCCTCCTCATGTCCTGAGGTCCGGAGGGGGAAATGGGGGGAACCTGCGGGGGGTTGCACACGCACCTATTTTATTGTCCTCTGCGTGGGTAGGGATGGTATGGGGTTAGTGAGTATAATTCTGTATTGATCGTGCGTTGGCAGCGCGGCGAGGAGGTAACTGAGGACTCGTGGCTCGGCCGGCGCGGGGCGGACGGAGCCTTGCTCGTGTAAGCTAACTGGGTGCATTGGTGCAATACATTTATTTTTTTCAGACGCAGGCCATTCCGTGCTCCTGAATGGCACTTGAACACTTGGGTCACACACACCTGCCCTCTTTGTCATTCCCTTCCACCTTTGGAGTTATCGGTACCGGGTAAATCATACTTCACTTTTTACTGACCGGGAGATTTGGCAACGTCGCCACGAGTACACCCACACAAGTATATTTTTGTGACGTATCGGCAGGGCAGGTGTAAACCGCGAGCTGATGGGCTGCCCCGTGCGCCGTAATCCCCCAAGTGTGCAAGAACAGTACTGCTGCATGAACACACACACACACACACACACACACATACACACACCTCTGATCATTAAGTGCATGACAGGAAGAGAAGAGGAAGAATACACCGTACTGAGACACACACACACACCTAATGATTAAATACACGAAAGAGAGAGAGAGAGAGAGAGAGAGAGAGAAAACTATTTTTTCATTATTTTCGCATCAAGTATATATGCCATGCTTTGTGTGCTGCATGAAGACAGTTCCCTCGCCAAAACAAGAGGGGGTAGTAGTGGCGGTGATGGTGGTGGTGGAGTGGGAGTGGGCCATCATCTGAATGAATAGAGGCTGGGGTGGCGGGGACGTGTGGGCGAGGCATTGTTGTGAGGCGGAGGGGAGGGACAAGAGGTAGAGAGGGGAAGGGAACCCACCGCAGGAGTGAATTGGCGAGGCGTGCTAAGTGACGAGTGGCAACAGCAGAGCCTGGAACCTGAAAAGAGAGTGTGGAGTTTGGAGAATTTATACCGCCTTGTCAAATGTTATGTAACTGTCTCTTGGTCTCTCCTCGCTCACAGGACAGGAGGGACACAGTGCCAGTCTCTCATGCCTCGCTACAACTTACCTAGCAACTATTTACTTCTTTCTCTTCCACAGTACGCATTTAGTCAACTACTTGTTGCCTCCCGTTCTCTTTCCAAGTGTTGTGTAGCTCTTGATCCCTCGCTTAGATGATGATACAAACGCCTCAGTCCCTACATGTACCTCGCAACACTTAACTGAGTAACGTATTTATTCTACATGTCTCTCTAACAAGCTACTACTGCTTTTACCTTCCCTTGCTAAATGTTATATTGTCTCTTGCTCCCTCGCTTAGATGATGTCAACACCAGCCTCACTCTCGCATGCCTCACAACATCTGGCCAACTGCTTCTTATACATGTATCTCTATTGCACCATGCACTTATAAACTAATACTGCGTTGCCTTTCTGTGCTAAATGTTATATAATTGTCCCTTGTTCCCTCGCTTAGATGATGATAGGGTCAGCACCAGTCTCTCTCTCTCTCACACACGTCTCACTTCAATTTACATCGCAAATGTTTACTTCTTTGTCTCTCACAGCACGCACTTATGAATTATCAGTGTGGTACTAATAATGTGTTGCCTTCAATATGTCATGTGAATTATGCCTCACCTTTTGTCCCCTCGCCTCTCACACACGTGTCTCTCTAACAAACTTCACTTTTTACATCTCTTTTTTTGTAGCATGCACTTGTGAACCATCAGTGAGTTACCTTCTTTCTTTTTCTTTCTCCTTCACTGTGGATGCTTCAGGATAATGAGAGCTCAGTCTTCCTCCAACAACAATGATTTTTTTTATTTATTTTTTTTTTTATCATTGTTCCTCCTCGTTCTTCGCTGTATATATGTTTTATATTCCTTTCACAATCTCCTTTCACAATCTCCTTTATCCTTTCTTACTTTATTTATTTATTTATTTTTTTGTCATTCTCTTTTCTATTCTTTCACGATTTCTTTCACCCTTCTTTCATTCTTTTGCGACTTTTCATCGTAATATTTCTCTTCTTTATCATCTTTCTCTTCTTTGTCGTTTCTTTTTTAGTTTTCTTCGTTTTCTTCGTTCCATCTTACATGACTAATATTACCTTTCTTACTATCTTGTTTCACGATTTAATACGTCTTTCCTATCCACAATCTTTATCATCTTTCAGTGTTCTTTGTTTCTTTTTATTCTTCTTTCCTCTTGCGTGACGAGTATTATCCTTTTTTTCTTATTATCATCCTCTTTCCTGCTTTCATTGCTTCTTTCCCTTTCACGACTTCTATCATCCCTTTCTTCTGTCCCCTCAAGGCTTTATTATTTTTCTTCATCTTTTGTTATGTTTATTCTCTATCTGTCCTCTCTGTCTGTTTTCTTTGATGATGCTTCTTGTTCCTTCTTTTTTTTTTCGTTTTAATGTTTTTTTTTTTTTTTAATCTTTCGTGTCCTCTTCAAGTTTACGATTTTTCTGTTCGTCTTTCTTTCCTTCCTCTTAAGCGTCTTTTATAATCTTGCTTCGCTCATTGATGGCTCTTCTAAGCATTTTCTTTTTTTCAACTCATCTTTTTCTTCCCCTTTTCCATTTTTTTTCCTTGTTTCGTTTTCTCATTTGATTTTTTTTTTATGTGGCTTCTTTGGTGATTTTTTTTTTCTTATTCTTTCTTCTCTTCTTTTCCATAACATTCATATTTTTTTTTCTATCTGTTCTCTTTTATAACGCTTGTTTCTTCTTTCACAACATTTACCATTTCCTTTTCCATGATTCTTTTCTTCCCTTTTTTTCCTCTTCGTTCATTCCCCATAACATAGATCGGCTTTCCTTCAATCAGCGCTCTTTCACGGCCCCTTTTTCATCTTTTCTCTCCTCTTCCACCATTTCTCTTATCCTTCCTTCTCACTCCTCTTATTCATGACACTTATAAATCTGTCTTTCCATCTCTCCTCTTTCGCACCTCCTACATAATGCAGTGCTGAGTAATGCGCAGACTCAGCATCCCTCACACGTGTCACGCTATACACATGAAATACGAGAAGATTCTGTGTGTTCATCCCTCTCATCACGCCGCCCTGGACATAAGATACACAGAGTTACAGACCCTGAGTGATGCTGTCGTCTCTCTCTTTCTCTCTCTCTCTCTCTCATTTTTCTCTACTGTGGATGCTTCAAGATAGGAATAATACAGTTTCCTTTTACATACAATTACGAAAATACGAGTATAATATTGAGAGAAAACAGTAGAGGAAACAGATGTAGAGAGTTAAGAACGTGAGAACATGAGGATGAGAGAAAGTAGATTTTTTACAGCTCCTAGGATGTAATATTGAAGGAAAACAGTAGTGGAACTAAATGTAGAGAGTTAATAACGTAAGAACATGAGGGAAGCTGTAAGAAATTATCGGTGTATCACGTGGCAATCCCTGTATAAAACATGTCTACCTCTCTCCTGCTTGGTCTCCTTATGCAAACAGACGGCTAGTAAATTCTTAGCAGTGAGGACTTGATATTGGGGGAGACAGTAAATACAGTGGAAGTTTAGAAAGTCAGGAGCATAAGAATATAAGGGAACTTGTAAGAAGCCATCAGGCCTTCACGTGGCAGTGCCTGCATAATCTTATCGTCTCTCTTCATAAATTTATCTGATCTTTTTTTTAAACCTTCCTACTAACTAATAAACTGATTACTGAGCCTATCCCAGTCATCCATCTCTCGAAATTATTTTAATCTAACCTGATTAGCAATCCTAAGGATCATGTCAACACTACTCTTGTTTTATAAACCATATTCTGAAACACTTCCGTGCCGCATCTCCACTATATTCAAGAGACTCTAATTGAAGTTACACGAGTTTTCAAGGCTGCTTCCATGCTTCTAGTAACAGATTAACAAAATTCCTACATTATTGCCGGGAGAAACTCTCGTAAGGACTCGGCTAATCATCTCTGTGGCCTGTGAAAATAGTCTTGGTGAAAGAGCAGAGCGTTTCAGAATACAATCCGAAAACCAGACTCTAGTTGAAGTTACACGGGTTTTTAAGGGCGGTTTTATGGATCTAGTGACATCGTAACAAAATTTCCATATTGTTAACAGGAGAAACAGTCTTGAGAACCTAGCTATTCGTCTCTGTGACCTCTGGAAATAGTGGTGGTAAGAAAGCAAAGCGTTTCAGAATATGAGTTCAAAAACCCAAGTTCCATGATCCCTCCTTACAAAACCTGGGAACTGGCGGACTCTCAGCTGATCAGACTGGAGGCATTTCGAAAAGCACTCAAGACAATGGAGGTGACTGCAAAAGGTTAGTGGACTCCTGACCTCGCCTCAGCAGCACGTGGCAGGAGGGAGGGAGCCTAGCGATGCGATCTGGGTACGGGCAGCGGCGCCACAACGGCAGCAACGAGCGCACTAAAGGCGAGGCGCTGGGAATAAGCGGGAAACATGATGCAACAGTAGTAAAGAGATGAGGCGAGGGACGTTCCTGTTGTCTCTCACGAATAGATGGAAGTTTTTCAAGGTTATGTACAGGTTTTCAGGCACTTTTTTTTTTTTTTTCTTATGCGTGTGTTTCAGTCTCTTAATTACTTCATTATTGTTTTGTATTATAGAAAAGACAAAATTAACCTCTCATTAATAAAAAGAAGTTTCTCATCGTTTTCTGCAGGTTTTCAGGCATCTTTCCTTTGTGTGTGTGTGTGTGTGTGTGTGTGTGTGTGTGTGTGTGTGTGTGTGTGTGTGTGCGCGCGCGCGTGCGCGCGCGGGCGTGAGTGAGTCTCCTAAATAGGTCTGTATGGTTTTGTAGCATAGAAAAGGACAAAATTAACCTTTCAATGACCATGGCAATGAAAGGCTTAAGTGCTTTAAAGTGCTGACAGTCTCCTTTTAAAACTCCTATTTTCACCTCCTCTGGCTGCACCCTGTGATCACTGACAACACAAACAACGCTGGTTTAGTGTAAATATCGAAGACTAAGAAATACACGTCAACTAAGGTACGACTTCCTTTACTTGAATATTTACACAAAGGGAACACATTAGTAAGACGTTCACGCCATTTGAGCGAGATGGATTTGATCGAGATGTTTTTGTGACTAGTGAATGTTTAAATAGGACTCTACATCATTATTAAGAGAAAAACGTCAGTTCGGTCACATTTAAGTCTCTAGTGGAAGTTATCACGGTTTTCAAAAGTTTTCATGGCTCTAATGATCGTATAACGAGAATTTTGCATAATTTGCAGTTTAATCACATTCCAGTCTCAAGTGGAAATTATCAGGATGTTCAAGTGTGTTTTCATGATTACTGATCGTTCATAAAAGAAATCTGCATAGTCAGCAACAGAGAACGCCATGTAAATCCGACGTTCATAAATCCGACGGCTTCATAAATCGTTTGTGAAGCCTTTAACAATAGTTCTCGTGAGAGTTCAAAACCTTTAAGAAATATAAAGGACATGCAAAGTGTGGTGCTGTGTGGGATGATGGTGTCTGGGGTACACACACACACACACACACACACACACACACACACACACACACACACACACAGTCAGAGACACAGGCACACGTAAACAATTATAGATACGAGAAAAGGACTGTAAGAGGAGGTGATAGAGGACAGGAAAAAAAAAGTCAGACAAATACTCGTGAAGATAAGAAGAGACCATACGCGTGTAGTTATGAGCCTTGTGTCCTGCAACCTGATACCACAAGGGGAACACACACACACACACACACACACACACACATGCATACAAATGAATAAATAAATAAATGGATAGAGAAATGAACAATTAGATAGATGAAAAGACAGATAAAAACTTGAGGACGAATACGTATATAGATTGATAGACTGATGGATAGATAGATAGATAGATAAAAGATAGACATTAAAACTTAGACATATGGGGAGATGGACGGATAGATAGATAGGTAGATAGAAATATAGATAGATAGACAGGTAGATAGATAAATAGATAGATGGATAAATAGACAGACAGACAGGTAGACAGACATAACTAATTCATCAACTAGTAGCACACATTTTCAGGCTAAAATACGAACAAACGGTTACACACACACACACACACACACACACACACACACACATGAACATCAACATTCATCTCAACACATCAGATCTCCTTCCCATCACCTCTACAAATGACTCGTTGACTCACTGGGGAGACAGACGCACCTGCTGTCTCGTCTACTGCGCTCAAGTGTCTCAGATTCGAGTTCCGACGCATGTGCAGATGACAACAGGATTCCCTCAGGTCATCCACGTGCCGCTACGTGACCGCTGTTTGATATTCCTGGCGTGTGTGTGTGTGTGTGTGTGTGAGAGAGAGGGATGTGATTTGTTTCATAATAGTCATGATATTTCTCTCTCTCTCTCTCTCTCTCTCTCTCTCTCTCTCTCTCTCTCTCTCTCTCTCTCTCTCTCTCTCTCTCTCTCTCTCTAAGCACGTACAGCCGACGCTTCTCGACGTGATCGCGCGCTAAACAATATACACTTCATGATTTCGATTGATGGAAATGGCCAAACTACGAGACGGAATGAGACAGAATTTGTTATGATGAATACTTATTGACTAACCTTTTATTTACTAATGGGGTATCCTCTTCGGTTTTTTTTTCACTTCCATTAAAAGTGAGGAGAGAATCCGCGAGCTTCATCACTGTTTCCCGTGAGATGCTGCTCCACGCGTGACGAAGTGCGCTCTTTAATTTTGGCAGTGTGGAAGTGTCTTCGTTTCTCAGCCTCCCCTTCACGATGGCCCAGAGGTTCTCGATGGGTGATGTGTCTGGACTGTGGACCGGTCAGTCAGGAATGCACTCCACCTCACTTGTAGCAAGCCATTCCTTGACGGTGTGTGCGGTGTGGCATGGAGCGCCGTCTTGCTGCAGCACCTCAGCACCAATCGCTGCAAAACAGTCAGCCAGACGACACGACTGTCTAAAAGACTGCGGTAGACATTCTTGGTGACTGACTGGCCTTTAGGGAAAACATGCAGCTCAGCCACACCCCTAAATGAGAATGCACCCCACACTATGAGGGAGGGAGGGAGGGAGGGAGGGAGGGTGCTTAGTAGACTTGGCGGTAAACTTTGGATCGCACGGGTCTGATCCTTTACGACGCCACACCCTCTTGCCTTTTGTATCACTCACTCTAAATGCTGATGCATCACTCCACAAGACTCTCCTCCACTCATCAACAGTCCATGAGCTGTATTTGTGCGCAAAAACCAACCTCTTTTTTCTATGTGCCTCAGAAACAAAAGGCTTCTTGCGATACTTCCGATAGTCTAGTTTTTTTGGATGTGTTTTTGTGGATGGTACGTACACTGACTTCCTGGAGAAGTGTGGGATTCTGTTCTTTAAGCTGGCGTGCTGTAAGAGTGGGATTTTCATCTAACTGGCACCTTATGTATGTATGTATGTGTGTATGTGTGTGTGTGTGTGTGTGTGTGTGTGTGTGTGTGTGTGTGTGTGTGTGTGTGTATGTATGTATGCATGTATGTATGTATGCAGGGCCGCCCCTGACCAAATATTGGGGCCCCTAAGTGAAATCTTATTTGGAAAAAAAATTTCTCCAGTCTAGACAGACTGAAGACAGATTCGTATCTAATGAGTAGGAGCTTAGGTGTTTGTGCAACAAACTTTTATTTCAGTAGCGTACCCACCTACAAGTGAAGCAAGAGCTTTCTCATGTTTTGCCTTTTTTTTTCTCTCTTGCTCGCTCCTGACTCGTAATGTTTTTTGGACGACATACCGACATCTCTTCACTTGCTGCAGCTCTGCAGGTGCCTCCTCTGAGTGGTCCACCCAGTCCACCCCTCTGATTGGTGAGATGTAGAGTGCTGTCAATCATTGCAGCGAAGCATGCGCGGTCAGATTACAGGTATCTTTTCTCTCCTCTTTCGAGCTGAGTCGGTGTTCTCCGCGCCTCACGGTAGCGCATATGCGCATACGTTGCGCATATGCGCAGAAGCGTCCTGTCGCGCAAAATATGGTCCCCCATGAAAGATGAGGCCCCACGCGCAGCGCGTGTTCTGCGTTAGGGAGAGGCGGCCCTTTATGTATGTTTGTAGGTATGTATGTATGTGTATGTTTGTATGTATGTATCTTTCTGTCTGTCAGTTTGTCTGTCTGTCTGTCTATGTAACCACACTTCTTTAGTTTCTTTGTGTATGGAAGCAAGAAGAAATAAGAGGAAAGAAAAAAAATCTTATCTTTTAAGAATATTCGCCTAATGTTGATGTTAGCGTCGTGAATTAAGTAAGGTGTTGACCAGTAAGCCACTTGGGGGAAAGGAAGAGAGTGAGTCAGTGTGAGGATAGCCATGTGAGTAAGGGACAATCAGGAATAGTGACACGTCTTATCTGATGATGATTACGAGCGGAAAAATTACCACCACCACCACTATCGCTGCTGTATTGTTACTACTACTACTACTACTACTACTACTACTACTACTACTACTACTACTACTACTACTACTACTACTACTTTTACTACTACTACTACTACTACTTTTACTACTACTACTACTACTACTACTACTACTACTACTACTACTACTACTACAATCACTGCTGCTGCTGCTGCTGCTACTACTACAGCCATTTTCACTATATTTGCTTAGCAAGGACTCTGCACCACCCATGAAAACACACACATGCACACACACCATGAAAACCCTATGACGTCTGCTGACAGTCCTTAGAGCGAGGCGTTTAAGACACAGAGCCATATTCTGAAACACTTCTGCGCCGCACCTCCACTACATTCAAAAGCCTCTAGTTGAAGTGACATGTGTTTTTAATGATGTTTTTACGTTTCTAGTGACACTGTTAACAGGAGAAACACTCTTGACGGCTAATTATCTGTGGGGTCTGAAAAATAGTCATAGTGAGAGAGAGGGAAGCGTTTCTGAGGATCATCTGAAACGTTTAAAAAAAAAAAAACTTTATTTGAAATTATATGTTTTTAGGAGTGTTCTTATGGTTCTAGTAACAAATTTAGGAAACTACTACTACTACTACTAATAATAATAATAGTAATAATAGTCACTTACAGTAGTTATTCTTATTACAATCGGAAACTTAATAAAAAAAAAAGAATCAAAAGAACCGTTAAGATTTTAAAAGTACATAAAAAATAAAATCCTTAAAATAATATGCATAAAAATGTCAAAATAATAATAAAGTAGAGACATACAGACTGCTGCACAATTAAGACAAAGTTGACTCAGACTCTAGAATCACTAAGAGAAGTTGAAAAATATCATCAGTTAAAAAAAATCATAAAACAGAGAGAGAGAGAGAGAGAGAGAGAGAGAGAGAGAGAGAGAGAGAGAGAGAGAGAGAGAGAGAGCAAAGTGTTTTTAAGTATGGATCCAAAGCGTGGCAGAACAACAACAACACAGCCACGTGGATAGCTGGGGTCACTCAGTACTGTTTGCATGCCTTGCCTCGTCTCGTGTTGCCGTCTGCGAGCGAAGGACGCAGTTATAGTTAATTTGGTGGTGGTAGTGATGACCGACCTTGTGTGTTGGTAGGGGAAGGAGGTATGTGTGTGTGTGTGTGTGTGTGTGTGTGTGTGTGTGTGTGTGTGTGTGTGTGTGTTTAGGGTGGAGGGGTGACGTCCTTGCCTAAGACCACGGAAGTCACGTCTAGTCATCTGATATAAACACAACAACAACAACTATTAGTAAAAAAAAAAATAACAACAACAAGATTTAAGATATTTATAAGAGCAATTTATTATATAAATGTTGCGTGACTTTAGTGAGTTAATGAAGGCCGTATGCGACACACACACACACACACACACACACACACACACACACACACACACACACACACACACACACACACACACACACACACACACACACACACACACACACACCTCGTTGGCTCATCGGTGACGTGTTTGTTTATCGCTTGGCAGGATTAAGTTCGCAACTCGCTCGGGTGACGAAGATTTTCACTGAATAAGAAGTTGTTGTTGTTGTTGTTGTTGTTGTTGGTGGTGGTGGTGGTGGTGGTGCAGGGGACCGTTATTAATTTCGTTCTTTTTCTTTTTCTTCTTATATTTCTTTATATAGTGAGGTGGTGTGGGTGTCTGGAGGAGAGAAGAGGAGTGCGTGGGGAGGAAAGTTGGAGAGACTGAGGTGGTGCGGGTGTTAGGAGGGGAGATGAAGAGTGCGTGGGGAGGAGGATGCTGGAGATAAATCTAGCCGGCAGGAGAAAGAGAGGGAGGCTTAAGAGAAGGTTTATAGATGCAGTGAAAGAAGACATGCCTGTAATGGTGTGACTGAGGGAGGCGCAGAAGACCGAGTGCGCTGGAGGAGGGTGATCCGCTGTGGAAACCTCTGACGGTAACAGCCCGAATAAAAACACAGATTTTACTTAAAAAAAAAAAAAAAAAGTTAGACAAGAAAAAAAATAATAATGATAAAACGGTTAAGTAAAATAAATAATAAAAATGAATGAGAGAGAGAGAGAGAGAGAGAGAGAGAGAGAGAGAGAGAGAGAGAGAGAGAGAGAGAGAGAGAGAGAGAGCATTCATATCAACCAAACCCTTACTTACTCACACCGGAAGGGCAGAGACGAAAACGCCACAAGCTAAACACGTGATCAGTACCCCCACGATGAATAACGCACACACACACACACACACACACACACACACACACACACACACCCTGCCATCCTCCCCCTCCCTTCCACCACACACACACACACACACACACACACACTCACCCCCATTACTCTGGCCCCAATGGAATGCCGTCAGCGTAAGGTCGTCTGAGTAATGGGGGAAGCACACGGATGTTTCATTACCATACTTATCTACCATAGAGACCTTGGGAAGAACGTGAGGAGGGGAGAAAGTAAAATCCCCTGAAGTGCCTTGCGTGTGTTTGTGTGTGTGCGTGTGAGAGAGAGAGAGAGAGAGAGAGAGAGAGAGAGAGAGAGAGAGAGAGAGAGAGAGAGAGAGAGAGAGAGAGAGAGAGAGAGAGAGAGAGAGAGAGGTGGGAATTTTTACTTTCGTTTTTCTTTGTTGTTGTTGTTGTTGTTGTTGTTGTTGTTTCTTCTTCTTCTTCTTCTTCTTCTTCTTCTTCTTCTTCTTCTTCTTCTCCTTCTCCTCCTCCTTCTCCTCCTTCTCCTTCTCCTCTTTCTTCTTCTTCTTCTTCTTCTTCTTCTTCTTCTTCTTCTTCTTCTTCTTCTTCCCAGTTAATGTCCTTGTTGTATGAGTTGGCAGACTTGATGACACCTGTCTGTCCTCCTCTTCCCCTTATTCCCTTTTCGTTGCCAAATACGCCTTCCATCTGGTCAGTCTACGTTTATCATGTCACTCAAATACATCACTTCTCTCCCCTTCCCATCTTCTCTCTCTCTCTCTCTCTCTCTCTGGGTGACACTGACAGCTAACTTTAGGACAGTACTATTTATGTGTCTCATTGGGAAGTGTTGGCAGTTCTTGATTGCTCTCTTACCCCCTGTGTCATGTTTAAGCCGGGAGAGATGGGAAAGGTTGAGGAAGTAAGTTTTTTGACGTTTAGCTTGTCTTTGCTTAAGGGAGTGGTGGTTGTGGTGGTGGTGGTGGTGGTGGTGGTGGTGGTGGTTGTTGTTGTTGTTGTTTTGTATTTTGTTTTGTATTTTGTTGTTGCTGTTATTGTTGTTTTTGTGTTTGTTTTTGTATTTTGATGTTGTTGTTGTTGTTACTACTGCTACTACTACTACTACTACTACTTCTACTACTACTACTACTACTACTACTACTACTACTACTACTACTACTACTACTACTACTACTACTACTACCACCACCGCCACCACCACTCGTTAATAATCTTTTACCTCCATTTCTGAGCACTTCAGGTGTCTGTGGTAACAATGAACACACTTGCGTCCTAGTCACCTGTCTTTCCGTAAACGTGTCCTCCTTCATACCTGTCCCTCTGACACCTGCGAGACTCACTACAGGTGTTCGTTCATGTCGTCGCTTTGCAGCATTTAGTGTGAGAGGTAATGTTCATCTGGGAATTGGTTAGATAAAATGAAAAGAATAAAAGTGAAATAAGGTAAAGTAAAACGAATTAAAAAATAGGTAAATGAAGTGAATTAATGAATAAACAGATCAATTACTACTACTACTATTCCTGTTACAACAACAACAACAACCTTCTACCACCACCACCACCACTACTACCACTACACTACTACTACTACTAACAATAATTACAATAAATAAAAGTATAAAAATAACAGAATGAAGTAAAAATAAACAAATAACAACAACAGCAACAACAAAAACAAAAACAACAACAAAAACAATAATAATAATAATAATAATAATACTAGTAATAATAATAACAACAGTAATATTTCTCCCCTCTTTGGCTAGTCACGTTAAACTTCTTCCACGCCATCAGGCACACTCATCACCTGCATATCTTCATTCACTGCATCCATACACGTCTCTAGTCTTCCTCCCTCCCCCCCCCCCGCCTCT
>NC_087175.1:21238392-21248392 GCF_035594125.1 Scylla paramamosain
CCTGCTAGGACAGAGATCAGTCTTAAGATTATTTGTAATTCCTGGTAGGACAGAGATTATTTGCTATTCCTGGTTGGAGCGGTTGATGTTTCTTGAGTGTACTGAACGTGTGGCAGCTCAGCAGACTGTAGACTCGGTAGAATTTTGTAACACAGGTACAAGTCATGGACAGCAGAAGATTGGGAAAGCGTGGTGTTCAGCGATGAATCCTGGTTTTATGTAATGAGGAGTGCCGGCGGCCGCGAGCTCATCACGAGTTCACCGTCAAGACGGTAAAACATGCAGCCTGTGTCATGGTGTGGGCCTGTTTCAGTGGTTCTGGCGGAAGAGAGAGGTGTGTATTTCCTTCCTAAAAGTACAGCAGTGAAAGGAGACGGGTGTTGCGCAGTGCTGGAAAACCGTTTGTTGCCGTTCAAGGAGATTTTAAACATACGCATTTTCATGGATGGCGGGGCCCCTTGTCATAGGGGAAAGAAGGCAAAGGAACTAAAAGAAGACAATCGTATTACTGGGTTTTGGATTGGCCAGGGAACTCACCAGACGTCTGTACCTAAATTGTAAGCTGCTATCTTGAATATCTGGCGCCGCGAGTTGGAGGCAGTACTTCCTCAGTGTTGCTCTTTCCATGCCCAGGCGTATGTTGCATGTACTCACTCACGGAGGAAGATGGCTGAGTGCTAAGTAGTGACAGTCAACAAAATTAAAGTTTTTTTTTTTTTTTTTTCCTTCGGTCGTCCTCAGTTTTTTTTTCTTTGTGGTAACTGCACTACTACTACTACTATTACTACTACTACTACTACTACTATAGACTAATTTGGCCAACTTCTTTGTCATCTCTTTTAGGGAGTGATTTTACAAGTCTTTTATTTTTTTTATTATTCCTTTTGGCCAAAGTTCTCAGCACGTAAAATAAAAAAAAAAAAAACTGTTACTGCTTCCGCTGCTGGTGTTCTTGCGTCTCCTGAGGGGGGCGTGTGTGTCCATTAAAGGCTTTTCCTTGTGCAATAACACGCCTTCTGTTCTGATGACATTTCCGCATTCGTCACCTGATTGTGTGACTCGTCTTCTTGAACATTTTATTACCCCATTAAGACTGTTTTGAAAGGCAATGAGATGATAAGTTGGGTCCTTAAAAGTGTTTCTCCTTATAAAGGGTGCACTGTCCTCGCTAGACTACTGAATCAATCATGAATACACCTCTGGAAGCTACAATAACATCCACTATAGCGTGAGAATAATAGACAAGAGGTGCATAGACGTTAAGAATACTATTTACTACCTCGAACCCACTGGAAAGAAGACAATGGAAATTAAGTACATGGGAGAAGAAAGACAGGAAGAACGAAAGAGAGGTGAGTTGACTGTGTGAAGGAGGATGTAAGACAGAGATTGATGGAGCAGAAGCATACTGTACAACGACATGGACAAGGCTCAGCTCAAACAGTCGCCCTTAGAAACAGGACACAGGCTGAGGAGGAGGAGGAGGAGGAGGAGGAGGAAGAGAAAAAGAAGAAAAAGAAGAAGAAAAAGAAGTAGAAAAAGAAGTAGAAAAAGAAGAAGAAAAAGAAGAAGAAAAAGAAGAAAAAGAAGAGGAAAAGAAGAAGAAGAAGAAGATAGCTTGTTAAGAGTCAGTCAGCAAGAGGCGCCGTAACGTTTAAGAATGCATGTTCATATCTTGCCTCTTGAATATCTCTTTAGTTTTCATGAATTTCTGCTTCCATTACAATCATTTCAAGAGGCCACGAAAAAAATTACTAGTCGGGGGTTTTGTGGGTGTTTTTCCTTTTCGATAATACAGAATCCTTGATACGCTATCAGTAAAATCATAAAAATACTCTTGAAGGCTCTAATAATTTCCTGTATAACCTGTTGAACTGTCACTAGCACCATGAAAACACTCTTGAAAACCTTAGTAACCTCCTCTAGAGCCTGTTGAACTGTCACTAGCACCATGAAAACGCTCTTGAAAATGTTAATAATTTTCTGAAGAGCTTAACAAACTATTACTGGCACCGTGAACACACACTGGAAAACCCTTGTAACTTTCTTTAGAGCCCGTTGAACTGTCACTAGAATCATAAAATTACTCTTGAAAACCTTAGCAACTTCCTTCAGAGTCTGTTAAACTATCAATAGCATCTTAAAAACACCCTGGAAAGTCCCAGGAACTCCCGTTGGACCTTGTTAGAATAAGCTGAGGCGATGAAGCTCTTAGGAATGCAGTCCATGTCCTCGTTGCTTACAGAAGATAAGCATAAAAGTTTAGTATGTCCCTTAGTGTATTATGTTCTTAAGGTCCACAAGAGGCAAGCACAGAGGTAGAGCTGATCCCTTAGTCTTCTCTCTTAATTGTTTTACTTCGTGTTCTGTACAATGTAGATGGAAATGTATCATACAGAGACTGCCACGTGTAGGCCTGGTGGCTTTTTGCAGCGTCCCTTTATTTTCTGAGATTCTTATTTTCTCATAAGAACATAAGAACATAAGAAATAAGGGAAGCTGCAAGAAGCGACCAGGCTTACACATGGCAGTCCCTGTATGAAATATATCTACCTATTTCTACCTATCATCCCCATCCATAAACCCGTCTAATCATCTCTTAAAGCTCCCTGATGTCATGAGAGAGAGGTCCAGATCTGAATGTATTTAACTTCTTATTCTTATGTTAGACTCTGATTTTTAGCTTAAGTATATTCGCAAGTCAGCTTCTCGGTGGAAAATTGCAAGTTGCTTAAAGTTTTAATTGGATGATCAGGGCTCGCAATCAGGTAAGAACGAAAAGTAAAGGGCTCAGACTCCATGAAGTTTGATTTAAAAAAGATATAGAAGAAAATGAAAGAAATTGGTTCTCAAGTAGAGTGGTGTGTGACTGGATTAGACTTAGTAATCAAGTTGGTGGTGGTGAGTCAATAGGGAGCGTTGAAAGATAAGATAAATATGTTGATAGGGGTGCTAGAAGGTTATGGCTATATATATACTTTTTTTATACAAGGACTGCCATGTGTATGATAATGTTTTTTTTTTTTTTTTTTAACGAATTCCCCTTAAGTTGTAACATTCTTAAATATATCCACTTGAACTCCAAAATATTCTTGGTCTGTTAGAAGTTATCAGAAAAAAAAAAAAGTTACATTTGAAGGAGGTGTTACATCATTAACATGCTGAACGAAAATGAGTGAGAAAAAAAATATTGACTCTAGAGAAGTTAGTCGCAATGAAATACATCAAGAAATTGTTATAGCAACTGGAAAACAAAAGAAGAATGACAGCCATACTCACTCTAAAAATAAATAAATAAATTAGCAAATAGATAGAATAAATAGAAGCCTCCTCTTTCCAAACCAATCAAATAAACAAACAAACAAACAAACAAACAAACAAACAAAATCAGTGAAAACAACAGTATACATCACCAGACCATCAAATCCCCAACATAACTACAACAAAAACTGAAAACCCCAATTCTATCTTTCACCACCACATGACACTCACTCATAAAGACTCCAGCATTACACAACCTGCCGGACCGCACACAACACCAGGTTCCGGCCGTCATAAGGTCTTACGTACCCAGACTCATGAATGTGCAATGCCTCAACCACCGCCCTGGAGACACCACTGGCATGCTATTGTTAGTTCTGTGCTTGTCATCTTACACGTGGACACACAGACGAAGATGCACACGGCCATTTTGGTTGGTTGGTAAATAGATGGTTGGGTGAATAGATAGATAGGAAGGATACAGATATATAGATAGATAGATAGATGGATGGATGGATAGATAAATAACTAGACTGATGGATAGATAGACAGGTAAATAGATAAATGTAAAAGATATTACTTATAGTCTAATACTTTATATGACCGAATAAGAATTGATGAATAGATAGAATATTCGCGAGCCACAAAACACACACACACACACACACACACACACACACACACACACACACACACACACACACACACACATGCACTTTTCCTCGTCATGTAAGTAGCTTCCCTCCTCTTTCATATCCTCCTCCTCCTCCTCCTCCTCCTCCTCCTCCTCCTCCTCCTCCTCCTCCTCCTCCTCCTCCTCCTCCTCCTCCTCCTGTGTTCGTACCCTAGAAGGCCGGGGATCTGTTGTCAGGTGCTTGTCTTCTCTCCTCTTCCCTTCCTCTCTCCCTCCTCCTCTCCCTTTTCTCCCTCCTCTGTTTCTATCCCAGTAACATCCTCCTCCTCCTCCTCCTCTTCTTCTTCCTCCTCCTCCTCCTCCTCCTCCTCTTCTTTCTCCTCCTCCTCCTTCTTCTGGTCTTGCTCCTGCTTCACCTTTTGCTTCTGCTCTCCTCCTCCTCCTCCTCCTCCTCCTTGTGTTAATACTTCATATTATTATTATTATTATTATTATTATTATTATTATTATTATTATTATTATTATTATTATTATTATTATTATTATTATTACCGCTGTTACTACTACTACTACTACTACTACTACTACTACTACTACTACTACTACTACTATTACTACTACTACTACTACTACTAATAATAATAATAATAATAATAGTAATAGTAAGAGATTCAAAAGACAAAAACTTCATAAAACGCCGTAAAAATGCAGCACGTAGTAGTAGTAGTAGTAGTAGTAGTAGTAGTAGTAGTAGTAGTAGTAGCAGTTGTAATACAGTAGCAACAATTATAGTAGTAGTAGTAGTAGTAGTAGTAGTAGTAGTAGTAGTAGCACCAGCAGCAGCACTAGTACTAATAGCATGAACACTACCATACCAACAGCAGTAGTAGTGATATAATTGTGTTAATTCTATTCATTAACACTCAGTCTCAGTTCCTGTACTCAGAGCCTTCCACCGTGCTTAACAAGGCAATTAGAACAGTGACTGGCAGCCATTGACACCTTGTAGTTAGCGTCTGGCGGGTAATGTGCCTTTGTGTGTTTTGTGTGTGTCCTGGGTGCTGGGTGTGTGCTGGGTGCTGGTGGTGGTAGTAGTAGTAGTAGTAGTAGTAGTAGTAGTAGTAGTAGTTGTAGTAACAGTAGGTGAGGATTTGCCTTTGTAATGTCTTCCCTTTCTCTCTTGTTTTCTTCTTCTTTTTTTTTATTACATATTTTTATCTTCAGTCTGGTCACTATTTTTTCTTAGCGTGGTGTGTGCTGGGTGGTGGTGGTGGTGGTGGTGGTAGTAGTAGTAGTAGTAGTTGTAGCAATAGTAGGTGAGGATGTACCTTTACTACAACTCCTCTTTCTTTTTTATTCGCTGATATATTTTTATTTATTTATTTTTTTTTCTAAATTAGAGATTTTTTTCTTTTCCCTTTTCTTCTTGGTTTGTTTTGTATCAGTTGCATCACTGGCGTCCTCCAGGCGGGGTCACTGGGAACACCTCAATGTCTCAGAATTCCCAGAGATAAGTTGGTTTCCGTTCCCTTCAGCTTCCGTTCACGTGGGATAGAAGTGCTGGGCGTAATACAGGGAGCTGTGACGTTGTTTTCTTACTATTTCTCTGCCTGCCTGTTTGTCTTTCTTTGTGTTTTCCTTCCTGCGCGCCTGCTTGTCTTCACTTAGCATAGAATGATAAGTACTGGAGTTGAATCTAGTTGTGACTGCCAAATATTCTTACTGCCTCCTTACCCGCTTGTCTGTCTCTTGGTTTGTCTTCCCGTGCAATTTCACTCCCGTCTATTGCCTGTCTGTCACCAGCTCCTGTTAACTTCTGATGGAATGGTAGGTACTGGAGGTAAGGATTGCGACTCTTAATACTCTTATTACCTCCCTGCCTGCCTCTCTCTCCGTCTGTCTGTCTGTCTGTCTATCCTCTGTTATGTCCCTGTCTCTCTGTCTGTCTGTCTCTCTATCTGTTGCTTTGTCTTTCTGTGTATTTTTCATTCTGTGTGTTTACTTTCATCTTTAATAGTCTACCTTTTCACCAGTTTCCTTATCTACCTCCCTGCCTGTCTACCTGTCTGTTTCTCTCCTCTCTATTATGTCCCTGTTTGTCTGTCTCTCTGTCTATCTGTTTCTTTGCCTTTCCGTGTATTTTTCATTCTGTCTGTTCACTTTCCTCCTTATTTGTGTATTTTTTCATCAATCTCCTTATCTACCTCCCTGCCTGTCTACCTGTCTGCTTCTCTCCTCTCTATTACGTGCCTTATGTCTCCTGTTGACCTAGGATAGAATAGGTGCTAAATGTAAGCCGAGGTTGTTTGCGTGTCCTTTCAGTAATTTTCTTTCCCCAGTATTGAACAGGTACAGCACAGGACTTATGGCTTAGCAACGCGATAACCTTACCAGGACGGTCTGAGCCGGCATCAGTTATCTGGCTTAATGCTTTCACTGTCACATAAGGTCACCAATAATTACGTATATCTTTTTTACACATTTACTTGTACTAGGATGTTATTTACACCAGTTTCTAAACACAATATAGATAGGTTGAAATTCACTGTCCTGCGCTCCTCTTATTTTTTTTTGTATTCCAAGATATAATGCAAGCTGGTTTCCTCTCTCACTCTAGCTTCGTTGATCTGGGTAGAGTACTGGACGTGAGGCAAGGAGCTGTGGCTTTGAGAATTCCGGCTTGTTCCGCTTGGCAGATTGGGAAAATCTTGCTTCCCGGAACATTTGTGTCTTCTAAGAACTGACCGACGGATGGCAGTTTGTACACGCACCAAGACTGCTTTCACTGGTCACGGAATTTGTCAGTCGTGTCTTAATTTGTTTTTCTTATTGATGATGCAGAATCCTTGTTAAGATATCACTAGAAGCCTTAACAATTTCAGTGCCATTCGACACACGGTGCTTCAATCACAAACCATTCGGAATCATTTCTTTTTTTTTTTTTTTTTTTTTTGTTCCGCAGCCTCCTCTGAACATTGTAACAGCTGGAAATGAGACCTACTCTATTAATCGCATTTTTCTTTCTTGTAGGTGCTTCTACGTGTTTTGTACAGCGTTTTTAATGTTTCCAGTTATTGCTTGATAAAGTTTGATTTTAATAAAGACTTAGGAAGAAATGGTTTTCGAAGGATAGTGGAAAACTGAAATAGACTCAGTACCCAGCAGGCTGTTAATGCTGAGTCAACAGGGAGCTTTGAAAGAAGATAAGATATAATCATGAATCGGGATGATGGGCGGGTATAGGCAGGTGTGTTTTATACAGGGACTGCCACGTGTTGGCCTGATGGCTCCTTGCATCATCCCTTGTGTTCTCACGTTCTGATATAAAATATGAAAGATCACTGACAGAATAAAGCAGAAGTATAGGGATTTTATTTGATAATTATTTTTATTCATTTATATATTTATTTTGCGTAAGAGTGGTTCTGACGAAGAGGAACAAAATCTGATGAAAACCCTAATGTAAGTATCAGTCCCTTAGAAAGATAGTCAGTCCATAATTGCGTTGTGAAGCATTTTGAAATCCTCCTTGAAAGAGTCACAGGCAGGAGGAAATGCAGAAGCAGGCAGGGAGTTCCAGAATTGCCAGCAAGAGGGATGAAACAGTGACAGTATTGGTAGACTCTCTCATTAGGAGGAGAGGTGCAGGATCAGTGGGGAGCTAAGGAGTGGTGTTAAGAATACCGGTTGTCTCTTGTATTAGGTAGAATTGGTGGCTGTTCAGGGGGGTGGGGGTGCAGGATCAGAGGGGAGGTGAGGAGCCGTGGGTGTGATGTGTGTTGTGTTCGTGATGCCCTGTCCAAAAATGAGTTAGGGTACAAAGCAACGCCCAAGACGTGTGTGTGTGTCAACTAGGGAGGGGACCAAGCGCGCATGCCCACACACACACACACACACACACACACACACACACACACACACACACACACACACACACACACACACACACACACACACACACACATTGCTTCACTTTTGGGTTCTTATGTCATCTTTGTTACTACCGCCATGATCTTCTCCTCATAGTTGTTGTTGTTGTTGTTGTTGTTGTTGTTCCTCTTGTTCTTGTTCTTGTTATTGTTCTTCTTGTTCTTGTTGTTCTTGTTTTTGTTATTGTTCTTGTTTTTTGTTCTTGTTCTTGTTTTTTGTTATTGTTCTTCTTGTTCTTCTTGTTTTTCTTGTTCTTGTTCTTCTTGTTGTTATTGTTCTTGTTCTTCCTCTTGATATTGTTCTTCTTGTTATTGTTCTTCTTGTTCTTCTTCTTGTTCTTCTTGTTCTTGTTCTTCTCGTTATTGTTCTTGTTTTTCTTCTTATTCCTCTTGTTCTTGTTATTGTTCATCTTGTTCTTGTTCTTGTTCTTCTTGTTCTTGTTCTTCCTGTTCTTGTTATTGTTATTGTTCTTGTTCTTGTTTTTCCTGCTGTCGCTTGTTATCATGTGCTGCTTTGCTTTCATACCTTTTTTTCTTATTTTGAAGGATACGTTAGGTTAAAAAAATTATCCTTTGCCATTTTTCACGAGAACATCAAGTCATGAACGTGAATAATATCGTCTCCTTTATTTATTTATCTATTTATTTATTTTTTTCGTTTTATTATCCTTTTTTTTTACATGAAGGGTAAAAACACTGTGCCGAAAATAATAATAATAATAATGATAATAATAATAATAATAATAATAATAATAATAATAATAATAATAATAATAATAATAATAATCTTTGCTCAGGTTTCTGAAATGCACTGAAACATGAACGAAAAATATGGGGAAAAAAATAAGTAAATAGATAAATAAATGTAATGAAAATATATGAAGATTTTTATTTTCTTTATTTTGTTATTTATTTTTATCTCTGCTATGAGAAAAACCTCATGAATTCTACATTATTTTTGTTACTTTCTTGAATTTATTCCTTGATTTATGACTAAGTATGTAGTAGGGTTCATATTCTCTCTCTCTCTCTCTCTCTCTCTCTCTCTCTCTCTCTCTCTCTCTCTCTCTCTCTCTCTCTCTCTCTCTCTCTCTCTCTCTCTCTCTCTCTCTCTCTCTCTCTCTCTCTCTCTCTCTCTCCTTATTTACGGATTGTACCTTGACCTTCGAACTGTATGTAAATCTAGAAGAGAGAGAGAGAGAGAGAGAGAGAGAGAGAGAGAGAGAGAGAGAGAGAGAGAGAGAGAGAGAGAGAGAGAGAGAGAGAGAGAATGTCCTTGCTACCCCTGACTAAAAACTAGTGCTAAGATAGACATATTTGTTTACTACTTTCTATATTGATTAACTAAAACACTCGATTACCTGTTTTTTCTTCTTTAATTTTGTATATTATTCCTGATTCAGTTCAGTTTACACCAAGTTGCTTTTTTATGTTACTTCATCTCTCTCTCTCTCTCTCTCTCTCTCTCTCTCTCTCTCTCTCTCTCTCTCTCTCTCTCTCTCTCTCTCTTGTTTATTTTATCTATTTGTGCATTTATTTATCTATTTATTCATCTATTTATTTAATTGTTTGTTGTTTGGGTGACGGCCCAAGGGAAAAAATGGTAAGAAAGAAAAGGAAAAGAAAGAAGGGAAGAAAAGTTAATTAGATGACGTTGGTGAAAGAGAAACTGGCAGAAGAAAGAAAAAAAGGAAGGAAGACAGAAATAAGAAATAAAAAAGAGAGAAAAAGAAAGAAAAAGAAAGAAAGAAAGAAAAAGAAAAGTCCACTGATAATAACGCTCCCAAAAGAGAAACAAGATGAAAGAAAGAAAGAAAGAAGAAATAAGCAAATAAAGAAGAAAGAAAGAAAGAAAGAAAGAAAAGAAAGGAGGAAAGAAAAAGCTTGCTCATTTTAACGTTCCCCCCAAAAAAAAGAACTAAAAAAAGATTCGAGAGAAATGACACTAGTTTTTTACGTGTCTTGTTGCTCCTGACACCAGTTCTTCATGTCCTGATGCTCCTCTCCTGAACTTTATCTTATCTTTTTAACAACTGGTGGTGCTCATCTCGTTCAGCTCAGACAGCATCCGAGCTTCATCATATCCCTTGTTACAGTATTTAGTTATGATAGAGGAGTATCACTTGCCCTACACTTGGCAGTCCCTATATAACACATGTCTACTTTCATCCACTTA
>NC_087175.1:21258392-21280892 GCF_035594125.1 Scylla paramamosain
AATGGAGCAGTAGCGGCATGAACAGAGAGAGAGAGAGAGAGAGAGAGAGAGAGAGAGAGAGAGAGAGAGAGAGAGAGAGAGAGAGAGAGAAAGAGGTGAAGGAGGACGAAAACTGGAGCATTGTGAAGGAGAGGAGGAGGAGGAGGAGGAGGAGGAGGAGGAAGAAGAGGAATTCAAGCAGAGAGGCCCAGAGGAAGAGGAGGAGAAGAGAGATGTACCTACCTTACCAGAAAGAAGAGGAGGGACAAAAAAGAGAGGTACACTCTAAGAGTAGGAGGAGGAGGAGGAGGAGGTGAAGGAGGAGGAGAGAGAAGTACAGTACGAAGACGAAGAGGGTGAGGTGAAGAAGGAGGAGGAGGAAGAGGAGGAGGAGGAGGAGGAATAACGGAAGAAGAAACACTCAATGCAAGAGAAGAAAAAAAGAGGAGGAGAAAAGCAAAAGGGAGGGAGAGAGAGAGAGAGAGAGAGAGAGAGAGAGAGAGAGAGAGAGAGAGAGAGAGAGAGAGAGAGAGAGAGAAACACAAGAACAGAATCAAAGAGAGAAAGAGAGAAAACAGATACACTTATTGCAGGAGGAGGAGGAGGAGGAGGAGGAGGAGGAGAGAGAAGAGAAGAGGCAGAAGAATAGAGGATGAAGATGAAGAGGAGGAGGGCGAGAAGAAGACAGACGAACAGAAGAACAGAGAACTAGGGGGCAGATGGCGATGAAGATGAGGTAAACAAAGAGAACGAGAAGACAAGAACAAGAAAAGAAAAGACAGAGAAACAGAAAGTCAGAGAGGCAGAAGAACAGAGAGAGAGAGGAACAGAGAGGCAGGAAGCAGAGGCAGCTGGAACAAAGGGACCCAGGAGTGGCGTGGACGAGATGATCAGCTTGATGGTTCCTCTCTAATGCCCAGCCACCAAGTACTGCAGGGGACAGCTCAGTGTGCGCAGGCTGCCGGATGCGAGGATGCGTCCCCCCCACCCCGCCCGCCGCCCACCGTTCACTGCGACACCCACTGCAGAGAGAGAGAGAGAGAGAGAGAGAGAGTGAGGGCTAGAAGAGAGAGAGAGAGAAGGGGGAGAGAGGGAAATGGGTGGTGATAGGAATAGTGGTGATAAACAAATCCTCTCTCAATACCTAACCATTGGCCTCCATTAGCCACTGTGTCATGTGTACGTACTGTGACACCTGGTTAGAGAGAGAGAGAGAGAGAGAGAGAGAGAGAGGGGAGGATTGGCTGATTTCTGATTCTCATTTTTTTTTTTTTTTTACTGATGCAGAATTATCACAAGAATCACGAAAAACGCTTGAAAACTCAAATATTTCCAGTGCAGCCTGTTAATGTATCACTGCAGTCATGAAAACACGCTGAACCATTTCAATATTTTCCATTGCAGCCTCTTAATCATCACTGTAACCTGGAAAGCACCACAGGAAATCTAAAGAAGCTTCCACAAGTCTGACGAGCTGTCACTAAAATCATGGAAACACTGTTAAGAATTCCAGTAAATTTCATTATGGCTTATTAAACTGTGAATTGCATCATGAAAACACACTTAAAGCCCCAGTAATTTCCAGTAATTTGTTGAATTGTCACTAAAATCATAAAAAAAATAAAAAAAAATTGAAAGTACTTTTAATCCCACTAGAACTTGTTAAACTATCAATTGCAGTCATGAAAACACCCTTAAAAGTCACAGAAACTACCAATACTACAGCTACTAAGGAAATACAGGTCGTGTTTGACATTCTTGTTAGCGAAGGCACAAGGACACAGGCAAACTTCACCTACATGCTGCAATGAGAAAGATAAACACGATGTACACGACTAAAGGACGCATTCCTTTACATTTCGGCGTCTTAACTCGATTATTTTCAATGAGCTCTAGTCTAGTGGAAGTTATTGGGGTTTTCAAGTTCATTAGGAAGCTTTAAGAGAAGATTAGATAGATTTATGGATGAGTATAATAGGGTGGAAATAGGTAGGTATATTTCACACAGGGACTGCCACGTGTAGGCCTGATGGCTTCTTGCAGCTTCCCTTATTTCTTATGTTCTTAAAAGTGTTTTCGTGATTCTGGTGGTAATTCAGACGTTGTAATGAATATTATTGTGGTTCTCAAGAGTCTTTTTCATGATCTTAGTGATAGTTTAATAGGCTCTAGTTGAAGTTTTTTGGGGAATTTCAAAGATGTTTTCATGATGCAATAGATAGTTTAACAGATTCTAATGGAAGTTACTGGTGTTCTCAAGAATGTTGTCATGGTTTAGTGATTCAGCAGACTAATGGAAGCTAGTCTGGTTTTTAAGTGTGTTTTCATGATGTGATAGTTTAACAAGCTCTAATTGAGGTTATTGGGAGTTTTCAAGAATGTTCAAGAATGTTTTAATGATTTTAGCGATAGTTCAACAGATTAATGGAAGCTAGTCTGATTTTTAAGTGTGTTTTCATGATGTGATAGTTTAACAAGCTCTAATTGAGGTTACTGGGGGTTTTCTAGAGAGTTTTAATGATTTTAGCGATAGTTCAACAGATTAGTGGAAGTCATCGTCGGGTTTGTAGCGGTGTCTTTATGATTTAGGTGATGGTTTAAGATGGTCTAATGGAAAATATTTTTGTTCTTTAGAGTATTTTCTTGACTGTAGTGATAGCTTAACGTGTTCAAGTGGAAATTGTAGGATTTTTCAAAAGAGTTTTCATGATTCTAGCGATAGTTAACAGACTGCAATGGAAATGGCTGATGTTCTTTAGTGTTCTTTCCTGGTGATAGTTTAGCAGGTTTTAGTACATATTACAGGATTTTTCAAGTGTTTTGAGGGCGGTGTGGCACTGGCCCAATGGATGACGTAAGGTCTGAATTTGTGATAGCAGGTTAGTTTCAAAACACTGCTGTCCAGATCAGAAAAAAAAAAGTTAAAAGTTTCAAGGGTATAACTCATTTTCTTTCATTTCTAGATAAAAGCAATTAGGAAATAATATTTACTGACCAAAGACAAGAAAAGTTAAAATTTTGTTACATGTCAGTGAATGGGAAAGAACACAATGAGAAACAAACTTACCATCTTCGTGACCATTGGAAACACTCTCCAGGAAAACACCCAATGAAAAGCAGACTGTGCATCTTTGTGCCCCTTGAAAATACTCTGACAAAAAAAAAAAAAAAAAAAATGACAAAAAAAAATGAAAACTAGTCATCTCTGTGAACCATTGACCTTTGTGAACAGTCAGTCAATAGAAGAACAGCCAATAGGACACAATTAATCATCTCTGTGACCCTTGAAAATCGTCGTGATGGGAGAACAAAGCGTCTGAGAAGGAGTCTTACTTCCGTCCACTCTTCACCTAAGTACCCCTTTCCCGTCTTGACAAGAGGTCCTCCTGGGTCGAGACGCAAGGGAGAAGTACTCTACTTACCACTTTTGCCACTAATTGCTCTTGTTGTTGTTGTTGTTGTTGTTGTTGTTGTTGTTGTTGTTGCTGCTGCTGTTGCTGTTGCTGTTGTTGTTGTTGTGGCTGCTTCTAATGGTTAAAGTTCACGTGTTCTTTTACTGTAATATTTTTTTTTATTGCTACTGTGCGTACTATTCTTCTGTTGACGCGAGGGGATAGTACTTTTACTTCACGTTAACTTTTGATAGTAGTAGTAGTAGGAGTAGTAGTAGCAGCAGCAGTGACTGTAGTAGCAGTAGTAGTTTATTGACAAGTAGAGAGAGAGAGAGAGAGAGAGAGAGAGAGAGAGAGAGAGAGGAGTAGTGTGTGTGTGTGTGTGTGCGCTCATATATACATGCTGTCATTATTAACCCCTTGAGTGCTTCCCCGTGTTTTGTCACTCAAAAGAAAGGACTTCCCAGAGTGAGTGGCAATGTATGTGACAGGCAGCAGTGACGACGGCAGTGCTGGAGAGGTGAGGGTGAGGGGTGGTACTTGGAGGGAAACGGGAATGCAAATCGGCTGGAAAAACTACGAGTAATGCATTCCTTATTTATGGCAACGTGTGTGTGTGTGTGTGTGTGTGTGTGTGTGTGTGTGTGTGTGTGTGTGTCCCTGGCTGGCTCCTTCACCCATAAAATACTTCCTGTAGTAACCTTTTTTCAGTTCTCGTCAAGTTGTCACCATAGCGGGTCAACCTCCAACGGTCGGTTACACCATTACAACCATGTCATTTTTCGCTGCATCCTTAAACCCTCTCTCTCTCTGGCCTCCCTCTCTTTTTCCTGCCGGCTAGATCCATCTCCAGCATCCTCCTCCCCCCAACACTCTTCGTCTCTCCTCCTGACACGCCCACACCACCTCTGTGTCGCTAGTTTTCCTGTCCACACTCTCCTGGTTCTCCCTACATCACCTTAGTCTCGCCTCTTTAGTTTCGTCCCCAACCCTACACGCATTGCACCTCTGTTGT
The DNA here is from genome assembly GCF_035594125.1 of Scylla paramamosain. Lineage (NCBI taxonomy): Eukaryota > Metazoa > Arthropoda > Malacostraca > Decapoda > Portunidae > Scylla > Scylla paramamosain. Next base: position 21,262,779 of record NC_087175.1, read on the forward strand.
GTCCGTCCCTACCACCAGCAACCTACAGTAAAGTTTTATGCGACGCTACACGTTTGTACCCACGGTTACTGCAGCAGTTTCTTAGGGGGTTGCTACACACACGCCCCGTCTCACGCAATCCGGTGACCTTGGCTGCGGCGGGTGGGCGAAAAAAGCTCGATGCGTGTACAGAAAGATGATGAGGCTCCGATAACACATTATATAATCTAGTAACATTTAGACTCGTACCCAAAAACGCGTTGCTTTCTCTCTTTCAGTTTCACCACGACTATTTTCAGAGGCCACAGAGATGATTAACAGGATTCTAAAGACCATCTCTCCTATTGGCAATGTAAAGATCATGTTAATCTGACACCAGAACCGTAAGAACACCCTGAAAAACCCGTAGCTTCAATTAGAGCTTTGGAGATAGTGGAGGTGGAGCGCAGAGGAGTGTTAGTGTAAGGCGCTGAGTTAGAGGCGACTTGTACTCAACGATCCTTGCAGTAAACCCGAAGCAGCTGTGGTCTGTTTTTGCGCTCTGCTTGTCTCTGCTCCCCACTGCGCACTGCACCACCTCGGTAACTTTGGGTGTGTTCCTTCGTCAGTTCGTCAGGGAAGCGTGTAAGAGAGGGAAGAAAGGGAGGTGTTGTAGGAGCAAGGACAAAAAGGTGGAGGTGAGAGAATGATGCGAGAAAAACAGGGAGTGTTAAATGTAGTGAAGGGAAGATGAAGGTTGAGAAACGAAGGGAGGAAGGAAGGAAGGAAGGAAGGAAGGAAGGAGTGATATGGGGAGAGTGAATGACGAAAGAAGAAAGTGTTGTGGTGGAAGATAAGATGAAATGCAATGAAAGGATGAAGAAAGGTGATGAAGGAAGAAAGAAAGAAGGGAACGAGAGATAGGAGGAAAAGAAGAAGGGAAGGAGGAATAGGAGGAAAAGAAGGAAGTGAAAAATAATTGAAGGGAGATTGCTTAAGGAAGAGGAGGAATTAAAAGAGGAGAAAAGAAAGAAAGAAAAAGAAGAGAGCAAAGAAGGAAGGAGGCATAGAAAGACAGGAGGGACAAAAGAAAATGAGGAAGAAGAAAAGGGATGGTGAAAGCAAGAACTGAAAGAACAAAACAGAGAAGAATGAAAGAAAAGAAGTAAACAGGGAGAAAAATAAGGACATGGAAAAAAAACATTAAAGAAAGAAATGGAGAAAGAAGCAGTGAAAGAAGAGAAGAGACCACGGAAGGAAGGGAAAAAAAAGTAAGAAGAAAAGAGAAAATAGGAAGGAAGAGAAGGACGGGGAAGCAAAAAAAGAGAGAGAAAGATGAATGGGAAGGAAAGCAGTATAAGGAAACATAAACAGAAGAAAGGAGAACTGGAAGAAGAAATGAAAGGCAAAAAGAAAAGGAAAAGACAGAGAATCTTAATAAAAAGAGGAAGAGAGAGAGAGAGAGAGAGAGAGAGAGAGAGAGAGAGAGAGAATGGAAGAAAAAATGGAAAGAACAGAGAAAAAAGTAGAAGAGAGGAAATAGAAGAAAAAAGAAACATTAAAAAAACAAGAGAGAGAAAAATAAAAAAAATGAAAGAAAGATAAAGAAACATTAAAAGAAAGGTGAAAGAAGAGAGAGAGAGAGAGAGAGAGAGAGAGAGGAGAGAGAGAGAGAGAGAGAGAGAGAGAGAGAGAGAGAGAGAGAGAGAGAGAGAGAGAGAGAGAGAGAGAATAAAGGAAAGCAAAACAAAAAAAAGTGGAGGAAAAGAGGGGATGGAGAAAAGAGAACCATTAACGAGAGAGAGAGAGAGAGAGAGAGAGAGAGAGAGAGAGAGAGAGAGAGAGAGAGAGAGAGAGAGAGAGAGAGAAAGTGGAGGAAGAGAGAGAAAGATCAAAGGAGAGGAAAGAAAGAACGAAAGGGAAACATTAGAGAAAGGGAAGAGAGGTGGAAGAAGAGAGAGAGAGAGAATGAAGGAAAGAAAAACAGCAAAATGCGGAAGAAAAGGAATGAGGGAATGGAGGAGGGAAACAGAACTTTTAACGAGAGAGAGAGAGAGAGAGAGAGAGAGAGAGAGAGAGAGAGAGAGAGAGAGAGAGAGAGAGAGAGAGAGAGAGAGAGAGAGAGAGAAAGAGAAAAAAATGGAAGAAAGAGAGAAAGATGAAAGGGAAGGAAAGAAAGCAGAGGAAACATACAAGAAGAGAGGAGAGGTGTAAAAGGAAACCTGCCACACCAATGGACAGCTGGACAATGTTTACTGCAGGGGACACGTAACGTTGTGTACAGTGAACAAAAAAGGAGAGAGAAAAATACACGAAGTTGTTAGGAGGTAGTGGAAGGTTGGGGTGTGGATGTGCTCCTAGCCTAGAGAGAGAGAGAGAGGGAGAGGGAAGAGGGAGAGATTGAAGGAAAGAATGAAAAAAACAGAAAGAGGAGAGGAATGGACGAGATAAGAAGGAACTGAAGGAAACGAACAAAGGAAGAAGAGAAAAAAGAGTAAAAAGACTGCCACAGTAAATACTCTTCTACCAAACGTCTGTCTGTGTTCTGGAGGGAGGGAAAGAAGGAAGAAGGAAAAGAAAGACAGCAGATAGAGAACAAAGATGGAGGAGAAAATGGAGTAACTGAAGAAAACGAGCACTAAACAAGATAAGAAAGTAGATAAAGACTTTTGTATTGTATATTTAACGTAAACCTTTCGTAACCTTTTATATATTTTTTTTGTATATAACATGATTTTTTGTATGCATTTTCTCATATATATATATATATATATATATATATATATGGAAATCTTTAAATACTTATAAAAAAAACAAAAACCAAGTAGCCTTTCACTTTGATACGAGACGATTATCACCACCATATGTGAAATCTTTATAAGCATCTGCAAGAAAGTTGTAGGAGAAAAAGATAGAGTTTTTGCAATTTCTATCCAGTTTAAAGACTGGATGCGGCTGTAGAATCAGTAAAGATGTCTCAGAGTGATTGGTAACTAGAGAAAGGTGTACCTAGTGGCAGTCAAAGGGTTGAACCTGTTGTAAATCTCGTTTAAATAAAAATAAAAAAAAAAGAAAAACTGCCACAGTGAATGCTTCAGCACACGTCTTCTATTCAACTTAAGTAAAAAAAAAATAAATAAATAAATAAAGATTAGATTTGCCACCAGGAGAGGTTGAAATCACAAGAACAAGCCCCATCACTGCGGGACGCTGTGGCTCTGCTGGTCTGTGTCCCCGTCAGTGCCGCCACTCATTGCTGAGAGGCGTGGCTGATACTTCTGGTACAGTCCTGCCCCGCTTTTCCTGAGTGGTACCTGTCTGATGCACCGCCGCCATGAGACTTTGGGGGGTAGGGGGGGAGAAAATGATGATTGCTCCGAGACTTGTTTATACTTGTCATCTGGGGTCGTGTGTGTGTGTGTGTGTGTGTGTGTGTGTGTGTGTCTGTGTGTTTACGATGTGCAATACACTATCTTACTAACTTCCATCTTCCCTCTTCCCTCCCCCCCCCCAAAAAAAAAAAGTAAATAAATAAACAAATGAAAAATAAATAGGTAAACGACAAAGTTTCATCCCTAAGAGTAATACAAACAGGAGACACGCAATTCTCTATATTTACCTCATTTTCTACGATAAATAATTGAATCTGACAAAAAAAACACCCCCTTTTTCTATTCTATTTTATTTTTTTTACTTGAGTACAGTGTTTGTTTGCCGCGAAAACGTTCAGTGCGCTATGTGGGTGGAGGAGTCAAGCTTTTCGGACCGTACTCTGAAGCATTTCTTGCCGCACCTCCACTAATTTCAAAAAGGGTCTAGTTGAAGGGACACGAGTTTTTCAAGGGTGTTTTTACGGTTCTATTGACAATTTAACAAGATTTCTACATTATTAACAGGAGAAACACTCACGAGAAGCAGGCTAATCGTCTCTGTGGCCCTTGAAAATAGTCATGATGAGAGAGCAGAGGGTTTTAGAATTCTGGCTACCCGACTGTCTTGGTTTTTTTGTCCGTATGCTTCGGTCTCTCACCTCGACTGTCATCAAAGACCACTGAGGTGACTAGCCTGGTCATCAAGAGTGTTTCTCGTGTTGATAATGTAGAAATGCTGTTAATCTATCACTAGAACTATCAAAACACCCTAAAAAAAAACCGTGTAACTTCAACTAGAGCCTTTTGAAAGAAGTTGAGATGCCAGCAGGAATGTTTCAGAATGTTTTTCGCTCACCGCCCTAATGCTTCATCTTTTTCCGGTTAATTTCATATGTGCTTTCTCCAATTTACGCTTACCTATTTGTAAAGCTTAAACTCTCTATTTCGAGGGCTTTTCTCACACCTTTCAACTCATAACCTCTACTAGAAGTTATATATGTATTTATTTATTTATGTATTCATTATCTCTTTTCATTTTATTTTATTTATTTATTCTTTCATGTAAGGGATTCAGGCTCTTTATTTCTTTTTTTTTTTTTATCTCTATTCATTTTATTGTATTCATTCATTCTTTTATGTAAGGGGCTCAGGCTAAGGGCAACAAGAAAGACTGAGAAGAAGACTCACTGAAGGTGCCAGCCCACATAGTACAGTCAAAAAAAATCACCAAAAATTTAAGGGGAAGTGAAGCCTCTTTCTTGAAACAATTCGAGTGTATTTTCCTAACTCCATTGATGGCTAAACAAATATTCCACACCAATAATATAAAAAAAGATAGAAAAACATCCCTGAGAGCTCGACCAGTCATCTCTGCGGCTATGAGAGAACAAAGTGATCAAGAATGCGGCTCAGACTCCTTTCCTGATTGCTGCCTCCACTGGTCCTGTCTGCTACACCTGCGTTCCCTGTCATTCTTCAGCGCTCCGATCTCCCCTGAGTAAATGACGCCTGGCAGATTCTCAGTAGATTAGAAGGCAAAAACCAGAACCTGCTGAACCACTGCTAGAATCGCGAAAACATCTTAGGAAATTACGATAAGTTCCACTGCAGCCGATTAAAGTAGCATTACATTCAAGAAATATCCTTGAAAACCCCCCATAATTTTCGGTATATTTTTTTTTTTTTTTATTACCGCTAAAAATTACGAAAACATCCTTGAAAAACCACAATAACTTCCACCACAACCTACTAAACTAACAGCAGAATCATGAAATATCCTTAAAAATCCCATAACCTTCAGTACACCCTTGTAAATTACCGCCAGAATCACGAAAACATCTTTGAAAACACCAACAACATCCACTACAACCATTAAACTACTATTACAATCACGGAAGCACCCTGGGAGAAACACCACCATGAAAACATCCTTAAAAAACACCAACAAACACCACCACTTATTGAAACACCGCCAGCATTCTCGTAAACGACCCTTGAACGCCTTAATAACACCCACTACACCTTGTTAATCCTTCCACAGCTATCGGACACATCTCTTCTATTACTAACCTTCCTGAAACAGCTTTCCTTGTTCCGCAGCCACTTGCAAACATTGTGTTGGCTAGAAATTGGAAAATGTACTTATATATATATTCTTTTTATCCCTTCCTTTCTTGTACGTGCACATAAAGATTCCCATACCTTGCCCTTAGCGTTGTGAACCGTTGCATATCGCAGTGAAATCCCGAAAACGCCCTTGAAAAACTACGATAAATTTCACTCCACTTAAGACCACAATGACATCCACTACAGCCAATCAAACCACTGAAAAAACACCGCTGGAAAAAAAAAATAAAAATACTCCCACTACAACATTACAATCACAAAAAAAAAAAAAAAAAAAAAAATCCTTCAAAACCACAAAAAAAAAAGAAAAAAAAAAACATTATTAACCACCAACTCTTCCCTTCAGAACGACTAAAAAGGCGCCCTTGAAAACCGCCAACCACCAACCACCTCCCAGTCCAAAGCACCTTGTTAAAAACTCAGAGATGGGACGAGAAATGTTTGGACGTACGGTTCTGAGAGTCTGGGGTACGAGGCGTCTGCTATGAGTCCGTCCAGGAAGGGTCCGGGCTCGTATTTGCTCTTTTTATCGTCACAGGAACGCCGGGGGACCAGGACGGAGCAAGGACTGAACTGAAAAAACTGAACCAAAAAGGTACCGGGAGCAAAATACTTCAGTTGTGGAGTTTAGAATCTTCAGTTGAGTTCGGGAGGTGGAACAGAGAGAGAGAGAGAGAGAGAGAGAGAGAGAGAGAGAGAGAGAGAGAGACTGGGGGTTTGGAGGGGGCACTGTACAAAGGCAGAACAAACAGTAATGGGCGTGTGTTGTTTACATGGTGTTGTGTTAACGAGACTGTCTGTGATAAGCTACACTATCAGAATCCAAGGTAAGATTAACAGGATAGTGAAGGAAGAGAGAAAAAAGGATGAAGGGAAAGAAGACGATGATAGTGATGATGATGAGGAGGAGGAAGAAGACGAGAACGATGTAACGAGAAGGAGGAAGAGGATTAGGAGGAGGAGGAGGAGGAGCAGGAGGAGGTGGTGGTGATGGTGGTTGTGGTGGTGGTTTTGGAGATGGAGGAGGAGGAGGAGGAGGAGTAGAAGGAGGGACGAAGGAGGAGGAGGAGGAGGAGTAGAAGGAGGGACGAAGGAGGAGGAGGCGAGAAGCAGGAGATAGAGGAGGAGGAGGAGGAGGAGAATTTTATTAGTGTATAATAAGATAACATAAAAAATATAAATGATTTTCTATTTTCTCTCTCTCTCTCTCTCTCTCTCTCTCTCTCTCTCTCTCTCTCTCTCTCTCTCTCTCTCTCTCTCTCTCTCTCTCTCTCTTCCCTTCATCGCACAGCTGTGTGTGTGTGTGTGTGTGTGTGTGTGTGTGTGTTTAGGACAAATAAATAGTTAGGTACGAAGAGAGAGAGAGAGAGAGAGAGAGAGAGAGAGAGAGAGAGAGAGAGAGAGAGAGAGAGAGAGAGAGAGAGAGAGAGAGAGAGAGGAGAGGTGTGAGTGGGTACGATGAGCCGAGTGGATACGCCCTTCCCTCTGACCTATTGGTGCTCCCTCTCCCCCTCCCTCTCCCTCTCCCTCCCCTTCAACCTTTGCGAAGGTTACTGCGTCACTGTTGCCGGGCCGTGGCAGGGGAGAGTCACCCAGCCAGCATAGGTAGGCAGACACACTGACAGACAATGAAAGATAGATACAGATAGATAGATAGACAGAATAGGTAGACAATAGACAGACAGTGACAGGACAGATAGATAGACAGACAGAAACTGATAGATAGGACAGATAGATAGATAGATAGACAGACAGGATAGGTAGCCAACAGACAGACACTGAAAAATAGATACAGACAGAATTCCAACCATCCAGCCAGACAGACAGACAGTGAAATATGGACACAGACAGAAAGTCAACGAAACAGACAAAGAAACAGACAAATGGCCACACAGACAGACAACAAAACAGACAGCCAGCCAAGCCAGTCAGACAGACAGACAGACAGACAGACAGACAGACAGACAGACAAATACAGACAGGCAATCAGGCAAGTAGAAATAAAGTCACAAAGACTCAGTTAATTGGACAGAAACACAAACGAAAATCAAACAGACATGCGTACAGACAGACAGACAAATACACATGTAGGTAGAGATGGACATATTATTCAGTTATTCATACATACATACATACGTAATCACACACACACACTCACACACACACCACAGAGGCAGACATCCATTTATTCATTCACGCAAACATACAAACATACAAACATACAAACAGACAAACATACGTACACCCATACAGACACACCAAATCGGAGGAGAAAAACTGCCAGAAGCCCTACAAATAAAAAAATAAATAAATACATAAAAGCGGAATTATCTCTTACGTGGAATCATCTTTTTGTCTTCTTTGCTGCACACTACGGTTGGCTTCTGGTTGGCGAGGCGAGAGCATCAGCGTTAATGGCGACCCTTTTAGTCTCTTCAACCCGCCCTTTCTTGTCCCCGCCGCCTAGTGCTGTACCTCTCACCGCGCTCCATTAACACCCTTTTATTTTATCTGATCCCCAGTCTCGTTCGCTGTTTATTTCATTTTATTTCTGCTTATTATTTTTTTACGTTAGAGGAACACTGGCCAAGGGTAACAAAAGAGCGAAGAAAAAGCCCACTGAGGTGCCAGTCCCAAAAGAAAGGTCAAGAGAATCATCCTAAATTGGAGGATAAGTGTCTTGAAACCTCCTACCTCTTGTCATAGGAAAGAGAGAATACAGAAGCAGGCAGGGAGTTCCAAAGTTTACCAGAAAAAGACTAACTCTTGCATTAGAGAGGTGGACAGAATAGTGATGAGAGAAGGTAGAAAGTCTTGTATGGCACCAAAGATTACAAATATGCAACCTTTCATTACACAGCCTTCACTCTACTGCAATACACACAGTAACACTATCTCCCAGCGTTGTGGGTGTTCATGAGGCACCAAAGTCTATAAATACGAGTATGCTATCTTCCATCTCGCAGAGTCTGATATAGCCCCTTTCTCTTAAACGGTATTGATTTTCGTAAGTAGACACCTGCCGAAACGATAATTACTCCCCAGTGAGGTCTAAAGCACTGGATCAGAGGGTGGTGTGAACTTATGACCCAGCTGTGACTTCACTGAACGTTTCCCTTTGTGTCTCACTATACAAGGGGGCAGTCATAGCTTGTCCTCTGAAGACAACTCTCTTCCTTTACATAAAATTACAAGCACCTAATTACACACACATCCTTCACTCAAAATTCAAAATTATCATGGCGACTCCTACACGAGCTTCGGAGTCCCTATCAGGAGGAGGAGACCACAAATGTCCCCAAGTCGGACCACTCTTCAGGTATCGAACCCTAAGTGTCTTAACATCCCCTCAATTTTCTTCATTAACTTCTGCAACTTCTCTTCGTTACTAAACCTCATCTTTTCCTCATTGAAACACAGGTGTCTGAAGCAACTGACACTAGTCCCTTTTCTGTTCCCTACTTTCTCTATCCTTATTTTCACTCCAAAGCTGGATGTTGCGTCTGTGGCGCAACGACTTAAATATCGAGTCAGACGAGGGAGCGCTTAGGAACACGAACCATAAAAACCTGGTGACACGTAGACATGGTAACACTGCCACCTGGCGATGCTCCCTCCCTCCCTCACACCTGCTGACTGACGGACACGTGGCTCATCTGTTTCAGGACGCGAGGCACATTTATATATATATATATATATATATATATATATATATATATATATATATATATATATATATATATATATATATATATATATATATATATATATATATATATATATATATATATATATATATATATATATATATATATATATATATATATATATACTGTTCTTACCAAAACTTTTACTTGCCTACAACGTACTGAATTATACATGTACTGCACTTAGTCAATTCTCTCTCTCTCTCTCTCTCTCTCTCTCTCTCTCTCTCTCTCTCTCTCTCTCTCTCTCTCTCTCTCTCTCTCTCTATCAGAGCAGAGAGAGACCCATAGAAGATATACGACCAATTTCAGTCACTTCTTATTGTTGTATTGCTCTGATCGTTCCCAATGAGTGGCGATCACCACCACCACCACCACCACCACCAACAATAACAACAACAACAACAACAAACCAGTGGTAACATTTCCCGCTGTTCCGCCACACAGCATTACGGAATCAGAGACGTCGTTTGGTTGCCGTCACCAGGTTGGGGATTTCCGAGACCACGAATATAACGCCTGTGAAATGTGATCGCGGTGTGGGTAATGCCAGGCCAGGCGGTAAGAGTCTGGCTTAGGAGTATTGCCTAACAACTGTGAAATCCGGCCATAGGGAAGCACATGTATAGTGAGGTGGGGAGAGGAGGGGGTTCCACTCATACCGCTCTTCTAGACAAAGTGGAATCAAAAGCTTTTCATCTTATCAACTCCTTTGCTGTAACTGACTGTCTTTAGCCTCTCATGGCCGCAGTGTTGTATTTCTTGCTATATTTTACGGCTATTTTCACGTTTACTGCTCTTCTGATGTCGCTAACTGCATGCCTCCCCGCGCTGCACATGACCTTCCGTCCTTCTGTCACCACTGTTATATCCACCTCTCTCTCCGAATCATTCATCCCTTTCTCTGGTAAAACTATGGAGCTCACTGCCTGCTTCTGTTTCCTCCTTCCTATGAGGTTTCAAGACACTTATCCTTCAACTCTTTATTATTGTTTTTTTTTTTTTTTTTAACCTCTGTTTAGGGACTGGCGCCTCGGTGGGGCTTTTTGTTATTTATTTAATTATTTGTTTATTTATTTATTTGTTTGTTTTTTGTTGCTCTTGCTCATTGCCTCTAGTATAAAAAATAAGGTATTGCATTGCATACGGGGAGATTACAGGAGAATTATAGGGTGTTAGGAATTTTATGAGTTGAGGCGATTATGGAGATTGTATGGGGGGGGGGGGGGGTCAGAGGAAGTTTATGAGACTTGTGGAGGTTAAGATTAAATATGATGACAGGAAGATTAACCAGTATGGTATAGGGATTACTGGGTGTTATGTGAGATTACGAGAGAGAGAGAGAGAGAGAGAGAGAGAGAGAGAGAGAGAGAGAGAGAGAGAGAGAGAGAGAGGGTTATATAAGTCAAAGATATTATAGATGACTGTAGAAAGAAGAATAAAAATTAGATGAATTAGTAAAGAAAGGTGACGCAAGAAAAGAGATGAAAGGATTAAATAAGAAAGAAAGAAAGAAAGAAAAGAATAAGAAATGAAAGAGAGGATCAGAGAGAGAGAAAAGAGATAAAGATGACTTAACAAAGAAAGGTGAGGGAAGAAAGAAGATAAAGGGATGAAATAAAGAAGAAAGGAAAGGATAAGAAATAAAAGAAAGAAAGATTAGAGGAAAAGCTAGAAAAATTAGAGAAAGCTAAAAAAATGAAGGAAAGGAGAGGGAGAGAGAATAAATAAAGGGTATTGGGAAGAAGTAAACAAGGAAATTGGGGAAGAGGAGAGAAGGAAGGCAAGGAAAATCAAGAGTAAAGAATGAAAGAAAGGAATACAGAACTAAAGAAAACGGACGAGAGAGGGGAAGTGAAGGCCAAAGGGAAGGAGTAAAGAACGAAGAGGGAGGTAGAGAGGGAAAGGAGGGAAAGGTCACTAGGAAGAAGGAAGGGAAGGAAGGATAGTTATGAGGAAGGAATTAAAGACGAGAGTGAAGGACAAAATGTGAGTCAGTAATCTGTGTGGATGTGGTGGTGTGTGGTGTGGCAATGGTGTGTGGTAAGATGATAGCAATTGCTTGGGTGATGGTGTGTTGTGGTGTGGCGTGGTGTGGTGTGTGTTGTGGTGTTATGTGGTGCATAATGTATTGGTTTCATGTACTACTTCGGGAGATTGTCTTCAGAGGCATCCAGAGTTAAGTTTCAATAATATGAGTGCACTTTAGAGCGAAAATATCCACTTGGCTGAACTGTGCAAGTACATTCATGAAGTACAAGGGAGGTGTAGATCACAGTTAACATGTCTGCTTGAAAGAAGTATCAGTTGGGCAAAATATGTTGGTTTTATGAGTTTCTGCTGTTCATATGCCTTGTGTCATCTTGTATACTGTAACTTTTAAATTCTCAATAAACTTATTATATGTTAGTCGTGTAGGTGTTATGGTAGTACTTGTGATGGTGATACGTACCTTGTGTGGTGCAGTGTATTGGTACAGTGTCTTATGGAAACACGTGTGATGAAAGAGGTACCTTGTGATGGTAAAGTGGTGAGGCGTGCAGTGTGTGATGTGTATTACGATGATGTGGTGGTAAGTGGTGCAATGTGCTGTAATACGTAATGTGGATGCGTGTGGAGACTTGCTGAACGGATGCTTCTCGCTGACCTCCACTTTTGTCTGTTCGTTCGTCTATTCCAGGTCTACCAATGGAAACTTCTTATCTCATCTCTCCATCTAATATTGTTTGTATGAAGGTGTGGTAGGTGAAGTGGTGGTGACGTGGTGTTGCTGGCAGTAAGGGTGATGGCTGTGGAATGGAAGGAAAACTAAGATGAAGATAATGCTAAAATAGATAGACAGACAGACCGAAAGACAAATAAACTGACAGACAGACAGACAGACAGACAGATAAACAGATAGACAGATAAATAGATATATAGATACTAGTAGATTGCCAGACTGCTAAATTGATGCATGTATGTAAAGGGGAACTGGCCGACCAAAGGCAACAAAAAGAGTAAAAATAAGATCCGATGAGGTACTAATTCTTTTGTTTAACTGATCAACGGACAGATAGGTAGACAGATGGATAGATAGGTAAGTTGATAGGTAGATAAATAAAAGAATAAGATTAAATAAGAAGTAATATGCAGTTAGTGATATCAGAAAACATTAAGCACACTAACACAACCTACACTAACCTAACACTACCTATATTAACCTAACAGTAACATTAACATAACACTATCTGCACTAACTTAACCCCAACCAAACACGGATTACACTAACCAAACACTCACTCAACACTACCTACACTAAGCAAACACTAACCCAACACTAACTACAGTAGGAGAGCAAGAAGGTGGAATGTACAGGGCAAGTAATACTGTTCATAAGCACTGTAAGGTGGTGCTTGGATAATGTAGGTGCTTCTCTCTCTCTCTCTCTCTCTCTCTCTCTCTCTCTCTCTCTCTCTCTCTCTCTCTCTCTCTCTCTCTCTCTCTCTCTCTCTCTCTCTCTTGTCATTCTGTCTCCACAAAATTGTGTTATTTTTTCAGCTGTTGATTTATTCCTAGCCACTCTAGCAGCAAAAATTTCTATAATCTCAAAATTTAATTGACTTTGTATATTCCTTATCATCTGTAATCATCACTAAATTGTTATTAACCGCCAGCTGCTCATCTATTCCAGGCTAATCCACCAGCAAAAGTTTATCTCATCTCTAAATATAACCATTCTTTGTCTTCCTGCCATGTTTAACCATCACTCACTTGTTATTCTGTCGCTGTATTTGTCCATGTGTTATCTGTCACCTGTTCATCTAATATAGGTTATTCTAGCAGCAAACATCTCTCATCTCTAAATCTAATCACTGTCTGTCTTGTGTAGTCTACCATTTTTAACGTCCACTAAATTTTGTATTCTGTTCCTCCGTTTGTGCATCTGTTATCTGTCAGCTGTTCATCAATTATAGGTCATTCCAACAGCAAGCGTAGACAGAAGCTTTAATTACGTAATGCAGATGAACATTAATGGAGGAGGCAGAGGAGATGAGCTGTATATTAACGAAGTGCAGGAGAGAACCAGGAGATGGCAGGGTGTGATGTAAGAGGCTCGTGTGTGTGTGTGTGTGTGTGTGTGTGTGTGTGTGTGTGTGTGTCGTAATGTGGTGCGGTGGATGGCGGCGCGTGGTGGGCATTCAGAGCTGGTCCAAATGGCACAAAACACAAGGGAACACTAAGGAGGAACAACCAGCAGCAGATTTGTTGCCCCTCGTGGAGTTACGAGTCTATGAGAAGGTGCGATGTGTTATGTTTGTAGAAGATGGGATGTTGGATTGTTGGGGAGGAAGTGAAGCAGGAGGAGGAGGAGGAGGAGGGTAGTTAAAAAAGAGGAAAGGAGGATGAGAAAGAAAACAGTGATGATGATGGTGATGATGATGATGATGATTAAGGAGAGCAAGAACAAGAACAAGAAGAAAAAGAATATTAGGAGGAAGAGAACAAGGAGGAAGAAAAGAAGAGAGGAGTAAGAGGAATATGGATAAGGAAAAGTGAGACGAGGAGGAAGATGAGAAGAAAGAGGAGAGGGATGGGAAAAACGATAAGGAGGAGGAGGAAGAGGAGGAAGAAAGATAGAAAGACGAGATTTGTGTTGCTGAGTGACAAGGATCTCTGCCACATACGAGCTGGTTCTCCGGTCGCCCATTGTTCGGGGTTCAGTAATCAGACTCCAGAAGCCAGCGCAGTGTTCCAACTTAAATGATAAGAACAAAAACCAGAATGAAGAAGAACAAGAAGGAAGAACAAGAATAACGGCAAGAAGGAAGAATAAAAACAAGAACAAAAAGGAAGAATAATAACAGGAACAAGAAGGAAGAAAAAGAAGAAGAAGAAGAAGAAGAAGAAGAAAAGAAGAACATGCGAACACGGTTGATTATCTTCGTGGCCTTTGAAAACTGTACAATGAAAGACAGAAGCATTTAAAATAACGAGGGTAACGACCATATTCTGCAACGCCACTGCACCGCGCCTCCACTGCATTCAAAGGTTATTTTACAGTGTTTTGATGGTTCTATTGACGGATTAACAAAATTTCTACGTTATAAATAGGAGAAACACTCTAGAGAACCTGGCTAATCATTTCTGTGGCCTCTCAAAATAGTCGTGGTGTGAGAGCAAACCATTTCAGAATAGGTGATTTTAATATCAAGACTAAACAGGGAAGTTGAAATCTATCATGCTAATGCCTTTGGAAATGAGTCACTTAAGGGGCAAAGAGTGTGAATGATGTGTGTACGAGTGTGTGGTGCTTAGTCTGGGTCGTCCCGTGAGACATTGCCAACCTGGTGTACAGTATATAGATAGATAGATAGTTACCCTTCGATTCTTTTTATTTGTGTTTTTACTCTTTTTGGGGGAGTGACAACTGAGTGAGTCTATTTTCAACTTCCTTCCCTTTCTCTTTTATTCTTGTGCCCCCATCGTCTTCCATCACGTGTAAGAAGGAAAAAGGAAAGAATGTTTGGTGTTGTTATGGCTCGCAGTGTTGGTATTGTGGTGAAGAGGAAGTTCGTTATTTTTTATCTATTTTTTTTTCTTTTCTTTCTTCTCTATTATTACTTTTTACTTTTCTTGCAGCTTCCCTTATTTCTTATGTTCTTATGTTCTTAAAAGACGTTCGTGGTTAGTACAGGAGCTGTGCAGTGTAAACCCACCAGTCTTACGCACTTCCTTCATTCTTATATTCTTTTGTTAACACGGTACATGTTCCTCCTCTGGTCTCTTGTGTCACTCCTCTGGGTCAGTTATATTTACCACTCGTGTTATTGGTTGCCTTGGCTCATAATGGTTTTATGTTGCACACTTACTCTGCATCGTCTCTCCTTCAGCGCCTCAAACTCTTTCTTCGTTGTATAAGACTGAAGGTTTAATTAAGCTTTCTTCATGTACTTATGACCAGTATTCAGAAGCGCTCCGGTCTTTCACCACGATGTTTTTCAAAGGCGACAGAGATAATTAGCCGCGGTTTTCAATAGTGTTTCTCTTATTAATAATGTAGACATCTTGTTAATCTGTCCCTAGAACTTTAAAAACGCTCTTTAAAACCCTTGTAACTTTAACTAGAGCCTTTTGAATATAGGGGAGGTTTGACGCAGAAGTTTTTCAGAATATAAGAACATAAGAACATAAGAAATAAGGGAAGCTGCAAGAAGCCATCAGGCATACACGTGGCAGTCCCTGTATGAAATATAGTCATGCGTCCTGTACTTCCTCTGAGTCACCTCTGCTGCAACACCTCACACTGCCTAGTTACGACCAAGATACCACGGCGCCTTAGACCTAATCGACTAATCAACCCTTTTATAGTCAGGCCATCAATCCCCGTCCATCTGGCAGTCCTCCGACATGGTGTTACACTTAACGACACACCGAGACGCCATAAGTTTAATTGCCTTGTGACGTCTCCTTCACTCTGCATCCCCTTTACTGCCTAAAAAAGTGGGAAAAAATGGAAGCTTGAATCATGACCTTTCAGAAATTGCTTATGATTTTTTATTTTTTTTTTTTTTGTGTATGTTTTGTGCACCTGTTTTTAATGGTTTAATTGTAAGAGAGAGAGAGAGAGAGAGAGAGAGAGAGAGAGAGAGGGAGAGAGAGAGAGAGAGAGAGAGAGAGAGGAGAGAGAGAGAGAGGAGAGAGAGAGAGAGAGAGAGAGAAAGGCATACCAACAGCAGCCTTCATAATAAAAGTTCATGGTACTTGTTAAATCTTGTCCCTAAATTGTTTTTCTCCTTGCATCCCCTTCACTGACAGACTCTGGAACTCTTAATTCACATCTGTTCTTCTTCTTCTTCTTCTTCTTCTTCTTCTTCTTCTTCTTCTTCTTCTTCTTCTTCTTCTTTTTCTACTTCTTCTTCTGTGAGTTGGCCTTGTTTCACAGATGAGTTTCTAGCCACCTAACATTAATTGCCTCTTGTTTACTTTTTTTTTTTTTTTGGGTGGGGGGTGGGGGGTGGGAGGGAGAATAGCGATAATTAGTGGGCCTTTTCTGCTGTTTTGATTTTCTTTTCTTCTTTCTTTTTTTCATTTCTTTTTTTTTCATTTACTTTTTGCTCCTGGTCTTCTTTCTGTATACATAAAGATAATAATAATAATAATAATAATAATAATAATGTTTTTATTTTCTTTATTTCTTAGATTTATTCCTATGTAATTATTTATTTATTTACTTGTGTTTATTTTTTTCATTTCTATTTATTCCTTTATTCATCTGTTTTCATCATATATATATATTTTTTTAGACATCTATAATCTAAACTTGTAGACGTCTATGATATATTTTTTTGGTTCGTAGTTAGAGTTCATTTCAGAGCAACTTAACATTCTTGGACAACAATTAGGTGATGCGTAACAAGGAGTGTCATTATATAAGGCCATCTGCAGGCGTATTCTGTAACTCAAAATTAGGTTTGTAGTCAGTGTTCCTATCTATCTATCTATCTATCTATCTATCTGTTATGTCAGTTTGATACGAGTATGTAGAAACAAGTATTCTCTCCTCTCTCTCTCTCTCTCTCTCTCTCTCTCTCTCTCCTCCTCTCATCTCTCTCTCTCTCTCTCTCTCTCTCTCTCTCTCTCTCTCTCTCTCTCTCTCTTTCTCGTCAGCTTCATACGTACCAACAAATATCTGGTTCACATATAAAATAGAGCAACAGTACAAAAAAATAAATAAATAAATAAAAAAAATAAATAAATAAACATTGCCACCTTTGCTCCTTTCCTCCTTCAGTGCCTCCCACTCTCAATGCCACCTAATAATACGGTAAGAAATGCCAACAATATCACCTTTGCTCCTTTATCCTTCAGTGCTGGTCGTTCTCAGGACCATATTCTAAAACACTTCCGCGCCACAACTCGAACTACATTTAAAAGGTTTTAGTGTAGTTGAGGTTATACGGACTTTTAAGGCTTTTTTATGTTTCTAGTGACAGATTAACAAGATTTCCACATTACTGACAGGGGAAGAACTCTTGAGAACCCGGCTGATCGTCTTTGTGGCCTTTAAAAATAGTCATGATGAGAGAGCAAAAACGTTTTAGAATACGAACCTTGAAAATGTCACCAGTATTTCTCCGCCGATCTATTTCATTCCTATGCTCCTGTATAGAAAGACATTTATGATCTAACTAAAGAAAAATGTGTCTCTAGCTTCCTCAGTAGTTCGAGGTTCTGTGAGAGAGTTATGACAAGCTTCTTCTGTCAGTAATGATGTAACTGTGAATGTGCGTAAAGAAATATTTAGCAGGATCTCTTATAATGGAAACTTATTCAAACTGTGTTCCTTCATATGTCTCTTTTTTTTTTTTTTTTTTTACTTTCCTTATCACTTTTTTTTGTGCTGTTACGTCATGCTTGTAATGGTGTAACTGTGAATGTGTGTAAAAAAAATTAAATAGCCTTATTCTCCGTGACAAGAGCTTCTGTTATTGGTTAACCCTTTCACTGCAATACGAAACACTTAACACCACCAGCAGTAATGCAATGAAATCTTTATAAGCATCTACAAGAAAGAACAGAAATAAAAGGAAAAGAGTTTTGCAATTTCTGATAAGTTTAAAGATTATAGGCTATAGAACAATAAGGTGTCTCGGAGTGATTAGCAATTGAGGAAAAATACACCAAATTGGAATCCCTCCTTAAGTTGTTTGTGTTTACCTTTTTCTGTTGTTTGATGCAGAAGAAGGCACGACACCAGCATCCTTTATGAATACGAGTTCCTGGTACCGGTTAAACATTGTCCCCCTCACATTTTTTTTTATTTTATTTATTTATTTATTTATTTTATTTATTTATTTATTTAATTAATTAATTAGTTATTTTTTTATTTATTTATTTTATTTTTTGTGATGAGGCTTTCACTGGTATGGTCACCCGCTAACACACAAAATTGTTAAAAAAAAACATTT
>NC_087175.1:21285892-21300892 GCF_035594125.1 Scylla paramamosain
GAGTTAACCAGTACGTACATTTCTCTGTAATGCAAGTTACTCAGAACTTTCCCTTTTTCATCAGTAAACCGTGAAATTGCTCTGCTATTTTGTCCACTAGGGAATCCTGATGCAACAGTTAACCAGTGCCTCTTTCATCCCTTTCACTTCTAAACCCTGGAACTTTTTTTTTTTCTTGTTTTGTTTTGTTTTTCTCTCTCTCTACCTTGTCATGACTTGGACTGTTTCAAGACATCAAGACACTTCCAAAAATCAATCATCCTTTGTGTTCGTGTCTTTTATGCTGCTTTTTTGCGAGTGACGGTTGAGGCGTTTTTTTATGCCCTTCACCACCTCCTTCATGCAGAGAGAGAGAGAGAGAGAGAGAGAGAGAGAGAGAGAGAGAGAGAGAGAGAGAGAGAGAGAGAGAGAGAGACTCGTTAAAAAACCAGTAAATCACCGTATACATTTCAAGGTACGCAGTAATATCTCGCCCTGAGCAAGGATGGCAACTGTTTAGTGAAAGGACACAGATCTGTTGACGTCCGTGCAAAGTAGACTGTTCAGACCTCCTTTAGATCATGTGCAGTTCTGGTCCTCCATGTTACAGGAAGGATGCAGGTCTGTTAGAGTCAGTACAAAGGAGAACGACTGAAAAAAAGGTACAAGGGATGAGAAATATTCCTTACGAAAGGAGATAGAAGATTTTAAATTTAGATTCTTTAGAGAGATGTACCAGAGGGAATCTGATATAAATACTTAATTGGCAAAGGGAGATAACAAGGGTAACGTCAACAAAATCCTAAGGGTCAATAAGAAATCATGGGTCTGAGCTTGGTAAAGTTTAATTGAAAAAAGACAGGAAGTTTTTTTCTTGAATATAATGGTAGATGAATAGAATAGACTCAGTGATCAGGTTGCTGAGTCATTAAAGACTCATTTAAAAGAGGATTAGACAAATTTATGGATGAGGATGTGTGGTGTAATATTTTTATTTTATTTTATATATTTATTTATTTTTTATGTATTATGGCCTGAGTGCGTCTTTTGTTTATGACGCTCGTTTATTCTTGTTTATTGTTATCTAAACATCCCTGCTTTTATTTGATGCGCAAGTCCACCGTCACTTAATCCAGCTTATAAATAGCCTTGTCAGAGCAGCTCGGGTTAGTTCACCTACCTGCTGCCTTCTAAGCTACATTTCTTCCTTTACCTGTTGGGTGAGCTGTTACGTGTATTCGTGTTTGTTATTCGTGTATTTACTCTTATTCATGTGTGTTAATATTGGTTATAGCAATATGTAGACAGTTCATTGTAAATAATTAGATATTTTAGGTGTTATGAACGCTGTGTAACTAGGATTAAGTGACCGATCGTTAGTGGCAATTGCTTGTTCATGTACGTACCTTTTATTTGTTGTTAGTGACGTGCGTAATCGACTTGCAGGTCTCTGCTACATTCTGAGTTTTGCTGTCTATGAAATAAACTCGGGCCATAACTCCACGACTCTAAAGATGTAAGGGGGAAATAGGTAGATATGTTTCATGCTGGGAATGCCACGTGTAGGCCTGGTGGCTTCCTTGCAGTTTCCCTTGTGTATGTTCGTATGAATGGAAAAGGCTTAGGTTGTTAATGTTGAGTCATTAGAGAGCTTTGAAAGAAGATTAGACAAATCTATGGATGGAGATGATAAGTGGTAAAAGACGTGCATGATTCATACTGGGACTGCCACGTGTAGGCCTGACGGCTTCCTGCAGCTTCTCTTTAGTAATGTTGTTTTTATGTCCTATATTTCATACAGGGACTGCTACTTGTAGGCCTGATGACTTCTTGTTAGTGGCGAGTCAGCAGGGACCTTTAAAAGCTAAAGCAAATTTATGGATTGTGATCATAATGGAAAAAGGTTTCATATATATATATATATATATATATATATATATATATATATATATATATATATATATATATATATATATATATATATATATATATATATATATATATATATATATATTTGTGTGGTATGGTACCGTTGTTGTTATTAAATAGCGGGGTTTCTATAAGGCACTGGAAAATCCCATGACAAAATAGATTAATTTTATTTGAAGTATGTATATAAAAAACAAAGGCTTCATATTATTTTCTCTGAATACATAATTATTTATGTGGTACATTATTCTGTTGCCGAGGAACTCTTACACTGGGAAAAGTAACAATGCCCCTAATCAGTTCATGAGATAAATTTCAAGTGAATAATAAAAATAAATAAATAAATAAAAAATAACGATAATAATAATTTGAGTGTGCCCAAGGTTACCTTAATTTTCAGTATTACACATCCTAAAGTAAAAGAAGTTAATTTTGAGCGTGGCCAGCACTTAGCCTAAAACAAGGTTACATTATTTTTTGGTATTGAACATCCTATGTTCTTACTGTGGGTATTACATCAAAAGGCTGTGCATCACTGGTGTGTTGACTAATACATACGAGTAAGCTGTGGGTATTACATCAAAAGGCTGTGCATCACTGGTGTGTTGACTAATACATAAGCCCAAGAGGATTTATCTATCTAATCTGGATTCTAAGTTTACATCCTGATTATTTCCCTTAAACTAAATAAATAACTGACCAGGCAATTTGCATGTTCTTCTCTCTGCGAACAAGCGAACTGTTTAGCGTCTGACGCAAGTCATTATTTTATAATAGGCACAAATGGTTATTCTCTTATACAGTAGACAAGTTTTATAAACAATATAGACTCTCGGACAACTTGACATACCTGTGAACAAGCAGCCTGTTTAGCGTCTGAGCCTTCGCCTGCGGTCTCCCGCCAACCATTATATAGGCAGCCTCACAATACAAACTAGCTTTTCCGCCACGATTAATAATTAAGTTTTTCCATTGTCCCTAAAAGTCTACAACCCTTCTCTGCTCTCAGATTGTTCTTGAACACTTTAGCTAATAGTCCCACATGCTACCAGAACCTAACACTCTATTAACAAATTCAGGTCTCAGATAGTATTCTCAGAATTTCTCCATAACTACACAGAATTATCATTCCTGACAACCTTTCACTTAATCTATAACATCTTGTGAAAGAAATTTTTTTTTATTATCTAACTGGTATAATAAAAGCCGAAAACCTTGTTTTTTCTTGTTTTTTTTTTTTTTTCCATAGTACTAGTCAGTACTAGCGTGGGTAGGCAGGATGTATTCATCCGCGTCAAGCTTTTCCTCATCTCAAATATTAATACAGTTTGTCAGTTTCTAGTTCACAATTTAATTTAATATCCTTGTCCTAAATTCTTACTGATCTCGAAAATACATGCAAAGTTTTAATTACGAATCCAAGAAAACATGTTACGTTTAGGTCATTCCTTTAAGATATTCTGACTAAATCATTTTACATAATCTTTTTTGAATGATATCTTCTGTTTTAATTTAATTTTCTTTACTTTTCGTCCCATGACACAATGTTTTATACAAGGACTGCCACGTCCCATGACAATGTTTTATACAAGGACTGCCACGTGTAGGCCTCAATGCTTCGTGCCCTTATGTTACATTCTTAAGTCTTCCAACTCTCTACCAAGAACTGGAACCTGTCAGTCACTCTCCACTCAGGCCAGCTTGTGGGTAAAACTGTATCGAGGCCACGCAGTGAGTCTTAATTCCCGCCCACTTACTTGTGAGGACGCCCCGTGCTGTACCTGCTGGGCCTGAGTTAGTTAGCTCACCTAATTGAAGACGTGGCGGAGGCGAAGGAACTCACCTCACGTCATGCTGTTTCCACGCGTGTGTGTGTGTGTGTGTGTGTGTGTGTGTGATTCACCTACGGTCGTCTGGTGGTCACCCAGCCAGCCGTTCCCCCACGGAAAGAGCTCAGAGCTTATAGTAGCCGATGTTTGGGTAGGACTGAGACCAGTGACACACCACACACCGGGACAGCGAGGTCACAATCCCTCGGGTTACATCCCGTACCTACTTGCTGCTAGGTGAACTGGGGCTACACATTAAGAGGCTCGCCCATTTGCCTCGCCGTGTGTGTGTGTGTGTGTGTGTGTGTGTGTGTGTGTGTGTGTGTGTGTGTGTGTGTGTTTGTGTAAATGTTGTCTGGTATATGAAAAAAGAGTAATTTGTGGTCGATAAAATGTTGAATGTCTTTTATTTTTTGTCCTTTTGTCTGTCTGTCTATCTATCTGTCTATCTGTCTGTCTGTCTGTCTGTCTGTCTATTTATCAAGGTGCCTAACTATCTATCTATATGTCTATCTACCTGTCAGTCTGTCTATCTATCTATCTATCTGTCTGCCTGTTAACCCTACCTATCTATCAGAATGTCTGCCTACCTGACTATCTACCTACCTGTGTGTGTGTGTGTGTGTGTGTGTGTGTGTGTGTGTGTGTGTGTGTGTGTGTGTGCGTGCGTGCGTGCGTGCGTGCGTGCGTGCGTGCGTGCGTGCGTGCGTCATATTACCTGCTGGCCTTGATGAACATTACCTGCCTGTGTGTTGTCTTTCCTTCCCATCTTGCAAGAAACACACGTTCTCACAGGGATGGGACTGTTAGTAGTAGTAGTAGTAGTAGTAGTAGCTGTGTTTGTGTTGTTGTGGTGGTGGTGGTGGTGGTGGTGGTAGTGGTGGAGGTGGTGATGGTGGACTGTCTTTTCCTCCTCATCCGGTTCATCTGTCCCGATTCCCTTTTCATGTGGATAAGGGGAAAAAAATCATACACGAACTTTCAAAATGCTTTATGAATAACCACTAGTCACTGATGGTCATAACAGTGAATAATTAGCAGACAAGAACATCACATTCTGAAGAACACCCACAGTGCACACTAAAAAAAAAAAAAAAAAAAAAAAAAGATCCTTTGAATACCTCATTCAGGTGAGGTAAACTAGCGAACAAAGGTGGAGACAGTGAACCAACAACAGCGGTGTCATTTTTTCTTATGTATGAACGCCATTGGCTAAGGGCATTAGAAATTTAAAAAAGGCCCACTTGAGTGTCAGTTCCTAAAGTGTAGTCAAATTGAATAAACAAATATTAGAGGGTAAGTGCCTTGACACCTCCCTTTTGAAAGAGATTCAGTCACAGGAAGGAGGAAATACAGAAGTAGGCAGGGAGTTCCAGAGTTTACCAGAGAAAGGGATGACTGATTGAGAATACTGATTAACGCTTCCAATAGAGAGGTGGACAGAATAGGGATGAGAAAAAGTAGAAAGTCTTGTGCAGCCACACCTGACTTCACTGTCCTACCCATTATCCGCCCTAGCTGTGCCAGTGCTGCCAGATTCCAAACACAGAATTATCATGCTGTGACCTCAGAATCATGGAATTTTGACCCAAATCATCATACAGTCGTCACTAAAGGCAATCATAGCTGAACTGTTGATTTGTATTTTTATATTGTGCTTCAAAGAAAGTTAATTGTCATTCCATTATTTTTTACTGTCAGCAGCAGCAACAGTAGTAGTAGTAGTAGTAGTAGTAGTAGTAGTAGTAGTAGTACTCTTTCCATCAAACAAACAAGTGAGCGTAAAATATTAGTATAACTTATGAGTACGTGAGCATTCATCCTTGTATCCACTTCTTACTTTCCTCGCCTCTATCTACACCTCTGTTCCAATCGCCTCCTCCAAGTGCTGCCTCTTGTGTGTGCCTCGTGGAGCTCCCTGTGGCAAGTCTCATTGAGTCTCCTAAACCATATCAAGCATCAGCGCTCTCAGCATCTCGATTCACTACTGAGACGCGGAGGTCGAGTCAACAACACCCTTGGTTTTATTGATTCTTTATGCATGAAGGAAACTAGCCAAGGTCACAAAAGAGGGGTTGGAGGGAAAGGCCTTCTTCCTTAAAAAGAGTTCAGTAATGAATACAAAGCGGAGACCAGTTTTGTTCCGGAGGTGTCGCGATGCTCCTCTCTTGAAGCTAATGAGTAACCAAATAAAAAATCGCTGACACTGTAATACCCCCCCCAAAAAAAAATAAATAAATAAATAAAAAATGAAGTCAAAGAACCGAGAGATAAGCCAGTTTTCTCAATCTTTTTTTTTCTTTGTAAGAGAGGCACAGGCCAAGGGCAACAAAAAGAACGAAAGAAAGAGAGGAAAAACAGCTGATACTCCTCTCTTGACTAAGCTAATAAGATAATGTTAAAATAAAGAAAGAACGTGAGAGGAATACAGGAACGTAAGGGAAACTGCAGCAAGCCAACCAGTAGTCCCACACGTGACAGTCCTTGAGTGATGCAGAGAAGGATGCAGGACACTGGAGAAAGGAGCAGAACAGAACAGGAACACAAAAGGAAAGAAATTAGAAGAGGAGCATCAAGAGTATTTTTCCTTTTTTTTTTTTTTTAATCCTCTTCTGTATGTTTTTTTTTTTTTTTTCAATCCTCTTCTGTATGTTTTTTTTTTTTTTTTTTTTTGGCGGGGGGGAGATAGAGAGCAGGCATCGATTAAAAGGACTTATATTTACTATTTTTTGTATTCTTTTCTGAGTACTTGGTCAGTGAAATGTAATAATTATAAATCACGGCAAGAGAAATGCAGAGATAAGCTGGCAATATTGTAGTTTTGTGAGTAGCAGCAGCAGCAGCAGCAGTAGTAGTAGTAGAAGTGATGATGGTAGTAGTAGCAACAGGAGTAACAACAACAACAACAACAACAACAACAACAACAACAACAACAACATTAACAACAAAACTTAACTTGACCAGCCACCTTCCCCAGATAGCAACAACAACTCGTACATACAATAAACAATCATACAATCATACAATCATTATGAGAAACACAGGTGAGTGAAAGTAAAGATAACCAGTGCAGTTTGTCAATCAGTCTCATGTGTAGTGATGACGCAAGAATAAGACTGATAGCTGAGGAGACAGAAGAGTGCCAGGGTCGTAATAGAGGAGGGACAGGACAGGTGTGTGTGTGTGTGTGTGTGTGTGTGTGTGTGTGTGTGTGTGTGTGTGTGTGAAGACTAGCCAGCTTGCTGTGTGTGCTTACAAAGGAGGGAGATGAGAAGTGCAGTGTGGATTGATAGCTGTTTGTTATCTGTATATGAGAGAGAGAGAGAGAGAGAGAGAGAGAGAGAGCGAGAGAGAGAGAGAGAGAGAGAGAGAGAGAGAGAGCGGGGATGGAAAGTAAAAACATAAAATTTAAACTAAAAAAGAAAAAAAAAAAACTCTCTCTCTCTCTCTCTCTCTCTCTCTCTCTCTCTCTCTCTCTCTCTCTCTCTCTCTCTCTCTCTCTCTCTCTCTCACACACACACACACACACACACACACACACACACACACACACACACACACACACACAAACAGAGTCACAATAACACACTCATTGCATCAACACATCAACACAACACATCTGGCCTACACGCAAACATACTCTCCCCGGAAGTTCCCGCAATCCAACCACGACCATTCATCTTGTGACCTTCCTAGAGGAAAGGAATCTGGCAGGCACCCAACCATGTCCTTTCCCTACACTCATTCACTGACAAGAAAGAGAGGACGGAGGTGGGGAGGGTGAAGATGGAGCAGTAAAAATAGAATGGCTGGATAGAAGAAGTGAGGTAGGAAGTGACGTGATAAAGATTTAAGACGAGAAGATTGTAACATTTAAGAAAGAGGAATGTGAAATAGGAGGAGGAGGAGAAGGAAGGAAGTTAAGACGTGGTAAGAAAAGAAAAGAAAAAAAAAAACTCAAAGTGAATGATTTTAAAGCAAGTTAAGATGCAGAGGAAAGACGGAAGACGTGAGAGAAGAAGGAGAGGGAGGTAAGAAAATTTAAGAGAAATGATTTTGTGGTTATGTAAGAAAAGGAAGAAGGCAAGACAAGTATGGAAGGGAAAGAGAAGAGGAGGAGAGAAGAGTGCGAAGAAAGATGCACAGAATGTGGGAGGTAAGGAAAAGTGAGGCATAAACTTAAGAAGAGATTTATAAAAGATTATATTCATGAGAGATTTCAATGGTTTGCAAAGGATGAATAAAGAGAAAAGAAGAGTGAAGATGAGAAAACTGTAAGCGAAAAGGAAAGGATGAACGACGTTAAAAGTGTAAAGACATGAGATAAAGATTTAAGAGGAAGGATTTTGTGAGGTGAGAAAGCGTTGGGGGAATGAACGAAATGAGGAGAGACAGAAGAGAGAGAAAAAGAGAGAGATTTAGGAAGGAAGATAATGGCATGGCATAAAGACAGCAAGGGAAGTGTTTTGTGAAGTAAGGGAGGGAGAGAAAGTGATATGAAGGAGTAGGAGGAGGTGGAGAAGGAGAAAGGAGAGAAGAAAGACACGATACGTTTGAAGGAAGGGAGGAAGAAAGAGAAGACAGGAAGGAAACTAAGACGAGAGAGAGAGAGAGAGAGAGAGAGAGAGAGAGAGAGAGAGAGAGAGAGGGGGGGGGGGAAGAAGAAAAGTAAGACGAAAGAGAATACAGGAGCTGAAGGAGCAATAAAAACAGAACATGAAGATGTGGGAAGAAAGAGAGAAATAAGCTAAATAAAAACAAGAAAAATGAGTGAAAGAAAGAAAGGAAGAAGATGGAGTGAAAAAAAAAGAACAATACAGATAGATACGTAGACGGAAAGGAGTAACTGCTAAGCATTAGACATAAGTAATGAGGAAAATAAATGAACTGAAAGAAGGAAAATAACAAACAGAATGGAAAAGATTAAATCAGATGAAAGAAGGAAAATACGAGAAACGAACTGTAAGAGAACGTAGAGACAACTAACATATAAATACATAACATAACTAAGCCAAACAACAGCAACAAAATAAAAGATCCTTGGCTGTCTGGCTGGTTGTTTGGGGGGAAATAAATCCAAATTCCTTGAAATCAGACTGAGCAGGAAGGAGGACATGGAAGGAAGAAAAGAACAAGGAACACACAACGGACGCTGGAAATCAATTGAGTTACGGCGATGCAACAATGTCAATGACGCAGAGAGAGAGAGAGAGAGAGAGAGAGAGAGAGAGAGGAGAGAGAGAGAGAGAGAGGAGAGAGAGAGAGAGAGAGAGAAGGGGGCGGGAGGGAGAGGAGACCGTTATTTCACCCGCCAAACACCTGCCGTGACTTATTCGGTTCGAACTCGCTACACTGAGGCCACGAGAACAGTCTTGCACTACGGAGCCACCTGGTAAGTCATTGAGTGAGGGTATGAGTGAGGATGAGGAGGGATGAAGGTGAACGGAGAGAAAGGAAGTGAAAGCGGTGATTAGCTGTAAGTAGGAGGAGGAGGTGAAAGAGGAGTTAGTCTGTTACCTACCCTTCCCCTCCCCTCCTCCATCAATTTATTTTCACCTGAATGAAAGGCGCAGAGGTGGAGGGGAAGGGGCGGGGACGGACAGAAATATGTATGACGCAGCTTTCCAGTATTATTATTAGTATTATTATTATTATTAGTAGTAGTAGTAGTAGTAGTAGTAGTAGGAGGAGGAGGAGGAGGAGGAGGAGGAGTTGTATGGTAGCAACATTAGCAAGTGCAAAACAGGGATCTAAATACCGTTAAAAGATAGTAGTAGTAGTAGTAGTAGTAGGTAGTATAGTAGTAGTTACGTGGCAGCAGCATTATCAATGGCATAACATAATCGGAATACTATTTAAAGGTAAGTAGTAGTGGTGGTAATGAAAGATATAAGTTTATGTACGTGTGTTTACAGAGGTGCACGCGCGTGTGTGTGCATGTACAGATGCACGCGTATGTTGTGGGGAGCGCGGCACGTAACGTTGTTTCAGCAGGAGGGGGGGGGTGAGGGGAAAGTCGCCCGCTCGCTCGCGCACCCACTTGCTGCGAGTGAATTTCCCCGGGAGCTCTGAGCTGATGGCGTGGCTCGGGCGGGCGCGGGGCGGGACGGAGGCCACACACGCACGGCGGAGCTCGTGTCCGACATGAGTACGGCCTCTAGATACGAAATTATTCCTTTTTATCTCTCTTTCTCTTGTTCTTTCTGCTTCTTTCCCTCTGCCGGATTCAGATAACCGACAGAGGGGACTGCTGCGACTATCACGCGTATCTACAAGGTTATGGTATCACCTGATGTAAAGGCGAGGGTACAAGGTGGGACGGCGGGCGGGCGGGTCGTGCATTGGGCAGGAGGAGGGAGTGATACTGCAGTCTATAATGGCACACAGCGGCCGTCTCCCCTGACCTTAGTTCGGGGAGCGGGCGTTGCGGGCCGGCCCCTCCTAACCTGCGCACTGGGTCGCTGCACCACCACCACCACCATCACCGCCTCTACTGCCGCCGCCAGCACCTCCACCAGGAGAAAGCTGTTAGTAGGTGGTGAGAAAGAAATGAGAGAGGGATGGAGACATGAGGTTGATAATGCTAGATCTCCCTGCCAGCGGATTCGTCACACTTGCCTGGTAATCGCCTATTCACACACACACACACACACACACACACACACACACACACACACATGCACACATATTATCTCAGACCGTGGCAAAGGGCTGACTCGGTGACATGACAGAACGCTCTCTCCCCTATCCACCCCCCCCACACACAAACACACACACACACACACACACACACACACACACACACACACACACACACACACACTTACACTTGCACCACCACACAAGTGCAGCGTTACAGGAATCCCATATCGTTTACACTCAAGCACAGTTTCACCATGCCATGTTTCAGTGCGCAGTACAACACGTTGATAACCTTGCAGGATGACGCACTGTACACCGTTACACTGTATTTCCCCACAGGAGGCAGGAAGGAAAAGTTTCATTAGTGGCCATCCTCCTCTCTCACAACAACATCATCATCAACATTTCCCCAAAGCTTTCCTCATTCATTAACGTCTGTTTGTTTATTTTATTCCACGCCTTTTTATTTATTTGTTTATTTATTTATTTATTTGATTATCAGTCAATCTATCATTCATTCCATCCCAGCACATTTAGTTATCATCATCATTATCATCATCATCACCATCATCATCATCATCATCATTATTCCCCCTTACCTTTCCTCACTCATAATCAATTATTAGTCTAATTCATTCTACCACAGCACAGTTTCTAATCCCTACATCTAGTCATCATTATCATCAACGTCATTATTATCATTGACCATTACTTCCTTAACTTTCCCTCACCCATCATCACCTTCCATTCCTTTCATTAAACCCACGTCACAATCTCATAACCCTCCAATTTTTTTTTTCTCTCCTTTTTACAGTGCCTAGGCAACCTTTCTCTTTCTCCGAGTCTAACTGTCTATCTCTTATCTCTGTCACACTCCCGCCTCTTATAATTGCAGTCAGACTTTTACCAAGGAGCAAAATGAGTCGAGTGAAATCAGCATTCCTAACAACGCGACGACACCTCATCACTGAGTTGTCTGGTGGGAGTGAAGAGTTGGGCAAGACATTGTTAAATTCTTCCTTCCGCGTGTCTTTCCGTCTCTCTCTCTCTCTCTCTCTCTCTCTCTCTCTCTCTCTCTCTCTCTCTCTCTCTCTCTCTCTCTCTATCGTTGTTGTTGTTGTTAGTGCTGTTAGTCTTCTTCTTCTTCTTCTTCTTCTTCTTCTTCTTCTTCTTCTTCTTCTTCTTCTTCTTCTTCTTCTTCTTCTTCTTCTTCTTCTTCTTCTTCTTCTTCTTCTTCTTCTTCTTCTTCTTCTTCTTCTTCTTCTTCTTCTTCTTCTTCTTCTTCTTCTTCTTCTTCTTCTTCTTCTTCTTCTTCTTCTTCTTCTTCTTCTTCTTCTTCTTCTTCTCCTCCTCCTCCTCCTCCTCCTCCTCCTCCTCCTCCTCCTCCTCCTCTTCATTCTTCGAGTCACGAACTAATGCGATGTAAGGGAATTTTCTTTTACACACACACACACACACATTCAGATATTTTTGGCTGAAGATTCTCTCTCTCTCTCTCTCTCTCTCTCTCTCTCTCTCTCTCTCTCTCTCTCTCTCTCTCTCTCTCTCTCTCTCTCTCTCTCTCTCTCTCTCTCTTAGGCTGCGTATGTATATTTTTTTCCCCGTCTCCAGGAAATACTGTTGCTTATTCGTTTAGTCTCATTGAAGAAAAGAGAAATGCTAGTTATTTTAAATTTCAAAGGTTATAAATGTGAACTGTATCAGCTTGTATTACTGGACACTCATTAAGGTTATTCTTTCCTTTTTGTTTATTTATTTACTCGTTTATCTATTTATTCATGTGTTATTTATTTATTTATTTATTTCTGTCTCACCGAAATTATCTTCTTTTATTTGCTTAGTTCCATCAAATAAAAGAAAATAAGTTATTTTTAGTCTTGTGCCTTGATCGCATTTGATATCTCAGAATGTAGTATTGACGAAAAAGAAAAAAATGTTTTTTTTTTTTTTTTGCCAGTGAAATTAACTTGATTCATTTCGCCTTATTAAAAAAAATTTTCGTTTATATTCCTGTGGGTAACAAATACTAAAACTCTCTCAGTTAGAAGGAAAATTAGAAAATACATGAAAGAGAGAAAGAGAGAGAGAGAGAGAGAGAGAGAGAGAGAGAGAGAGAGAGAGAGAGAGAGAGAGAGAGAGAGAGAGAAAAAGAAATTTGTTTATCCTGTAAGTATCACAAAAAAAAAAGGCGAACAAATACACACACACACACACAAAAAAAAATGTTGTTTATCTGTTCTTAGTCCTTTATGTTGAGGACGCAACAAGACCAGCAGACAGCAAAAGGCCAGTTGACCCACACAAAGCAGCTCCTCAACATTTCAGACTTGCCATCCGTCATCAGTGAGATGGCCGCTGTCTGGTAATGATTTATCACCACACAGCGGCCAGTATTCTGAAACGATTTGCTTCCTCGTCACAACTTTCCAACCACAGAGATGATTAGTCAGGTTCTCAAGAGTGTTCATCCTGATAGTAACGTAGAAATCTTTGTTGATCTGTCACGAGAACCATAACAACCTTAAAAATCCGTGTCACTTCAACTAGAGCCTCGAGTGTAGTGGAGGTGAGGGCGCGGAAGTGTTTCAGAATTTGGTCCATAAATTTATTCATTATCTAATATCTGCGCACTTGCCTCGCTCCTGCTGAGTCTCTTCCATTCATTCGCTCACCCATTACCTTATTATTGAAGCAGCATCTGACCACCCCGCTTTTTAAAACCTGTTTTTGTCAAGCGCACGAATTCTAACGTGTTTGTTGACCAGAAGTATTCTCTTAATTTTTAGTTGCAGTTCTAGAAAGTATAATGTGTGTGTGTGTGTGTGTGTGTGTGTGTGTGTGTGTGTGTGTGTGTGTGTGTGTGTGTGTGTGTGTGTGTGTGTGTGTGGTGTGTCAGCTAAATGTTATTGACTAGGTTAGGTTAGGTTAGGATAGGTTAGGTTAGGTTAATCCAAAGAAAAAAATATATATATTGCGTCTGGTGAATCTTGTTAAACTTCCTAGTCTTTTTCTGTCGTATGAGTTTGATTTATTTATTTATTTTTGTTATTTATTTATTTATGAGTGAGCTATATGTTATTAGTTAAATAAGTCTCACAAAAAAATCCTGCTAAGTTAATACAGTATGTCTAGTGACTCGTATTAAATATCTGAGTTTGTTCTCGAATTAGCTTTATTTATTTATTTGTTCTATTTATTTATTTTTATACACCCCCATCCAGGAAGAGAAGTATTAATTCTGCATGTTATCTTTGGAAATTAATCCTGTTCTTTTCCTTCTCCGCCTTTTTACGTGAGAGACAGAGAGAGAGAGAGAGAGAGAGAGAGAGAGAGAGAGAGAGAGAGAGAGAGAGAGAGGAGAGAGAGAGAGAGAGGACTGGTGGTGTATCCTAGTACAGTAAATTTAATTAGAATATCACCCTTCTTAGTATCTGGTATAAGAAAATAATGTGCTTTTACTTATCCTCTTATTTGTTTACCTATTTATTTAGTTTTGTCTTTCAAGAAAGCAATTTTTTCTTTTCTTTATGTAGGAGGGACACTGGCCAAGGGCAACAAAAATCCAATAAAAAAAAAGCCCACTGACATGCCAGTCCCATAAAAGGGTCCAAAGCGGTAGTCAAAATTTGAAGGATAAGTGTCTTGAAACCTCCCTTTTGAAGGAATTCAAGTCATGGGAAGGTGGAAGTACAGAAGCAGGCAGGGAGTTCCAGAGTTTACCAGAGAAAGGGATGAATAACTGAGAATACTGGTTAACTCTTGCATTAGAAAGGTGGACAGAATAGGGGTGAGAGAAAGAAGAAAGCCTTGTGCAGCGAGGCCGTGGGAAGAGGGGAGATATGCAGTTAGCAAGATCAGAAGAGCAGTTAGCATGAAAATAGCGGTAGAAGATAGGTAGAGATGCAGCATTGCTGCGATGAGAGAGAGGCTGAAGACAGTTAGAGGAGAGGAGTTGAGACGAAAAGCTTTTGATTCCACCCTGTCTAGAAGAACTGTATGAGTGGAACCCCCCAGACATGTGAAGCATACTCCATACATGGACGGATAAGGCCCTTGTACAGAGTTAGCAGCAGAGGGATGAGGAAAACTGGATGAGACGTCTCAGAACGTCTAACTTCATAGAAGCTGTTTTAGCTAGAAATAAGATGTGAAGTTTCCAATTTATATAATAAGTAAAGGACAGACCGAGGATGTTTAGTGTAGAAGAGGAAGACAGTTGAGTGTCATTGAAGAAGAGGGGATAATTGTCTGAAAGGTTGTGCCAAGTTGATAGATGGAGGAATTGAGTTTTTGAGGCATTGAACAATACCAAGTTTGCTCTGCCTTAATAAAAAATTTTAGAAAGATCAGATGTCAGGTGTTCTGTGGCTTTCCTGCGTGAACTGTTTACTTCCTGAAGGGTTGTTGGACGTCTCCAAGAATGGAGATTTCCGTAAAAGGGAAGAGAGTGTACCTTGGAATCTTACTGGAAAGGAAGAATGTTGCTTTCTTCCAGCCTTTGTTTAGTTTCGCGAGGGAAAAAAATATAAATAAATAGTGAAATAAACAAATAAATGAAAGTAAAATTAAACAAAGAAAAAAAATAGTAAGTTGTCGTTAGATTGAAGACAATGGTGATCAA
>NC_087175.1:21303392-21315892 GCF_035594125.1 Scylla paramamosain
CTTGTTTTAAAGCTCCCTGATAATTCAACACTGATTACTGAGTCTATTCCATTCATCAGCCATCTTATTGAGAACCAATTTTTTCCTATCTTTTATCTCTTATTTAACTTTATCAAGCTTCAACCTGTTATTTCTTGTTCTGTTTTGATTACTCACCTTGAGAACTTTGCTTATGAACCCTTGCAAAGGAAAGCAATCTTCCCGATAAGTAATGAATGTTGCGAAAGTCAAATTCCTGAGTAAAAATAAGGTAAAGTTATACTAGACTAAAGTATTTCCTCCTGCCTGTGACTTGAATGCTCTCAAGAGGGAAGCAACAATCATTTTGGATTTGCCTTAGTTGGCCTTTCCTTCCTCTCACGTTTTTTTTTTTTTTCTCCTTGACCAGAACCCTTCGTACATAATGATGATAATAAGAAGAAAAAGAAGAAAAGGTTGTGTTAGGCTTGGCTGTGATGGAATTGCATATTTGTTTTGGTCTTTCCCGGGCAATAAAGTCAGTCTCGTGGATGTAAGCCGTTACGTTAAACTCAACTACATAAGCTTCCGTTAGAGTTGAGAAAGGACTGCTAGTTTTCAGTCTCCACACAAGGAATGAAAGTTTGCCCTGTCAGTGTCGTAGATATGAATCAGATGAGCTCAGGCTGGATACTAGACTGGGAAAGAAGTGTTAATTTTCATCCAGTCTCCCACAAGGACTAAAACTTCGTTCAGTGTCTTGCCAGATATAAATCAGGTTAGGTCAGGCGAGCATGTTAGATGTCAGACTGAGAAAGACCTGCTGGTTCTTCTTCAGTTTCCCACAAGCAATAAAGGTTTCTTCAGTCGATGCCTCAGATGTAAATCAGGTTAGGTCACGCCACAGAAGACAAAGACTGTTAGTTTCTTCGTGTCTCCAATAAGTAAAAAGCTTTGCTCTGTCAGTGCCTTAAATATGAATCAGGTCAGATCACACCAGAGAAGACAGGGTAGTTAGTGTTAGTGTCAAAAAGGACTGCAAGTTTTTTTTTTTTTTTTCAGTCTCTCACAAGGAATAAAAGTTTGTTGAGTCAGTGCCTAACATGCTAATCAGGTTATTCGGGCCAGAGAAGACAAGGTTGTTCTAGACTAGAAAAGGACTATCACCTTTTTCAGTCTCTCACTAGAAATAAAGCTTTGATCAGTAAGTGCCTTAGATGTACATAAATCAGGTTAGGTCAGGGTAGGCAAGACAAGCTTAGGTCGGTAAAGTCACAGCCTATGATTTCCTCATCATGCATGGGGAAAAAGGCATTAATCAGTGTAGCAGAAAAAAAAAAAAGAAAGATAATAATAGTAACGCTAGTTTAGACTACAACAGATTAGGTTAGGTCAGTGTCTGATATATATATATATATATATATATATATATATATATATATATATATATATATATATATAGTATATATATATATATATATATATATATATATATATATATATATATATATATATACGTTAGGCACGACAAGATTTTAGGTTACATTAAATTAAGTTAGGAAAGTATTGCATATTTCATTTTTAATGTATGACAAAAAGGCAGGAGGAAGAGAGGAAGACCCAGGACGAGATGGAAGGACTATTGTGGCAGACAGTAGGGAGAAGAATTTGGACCCTGAAATAGCGGAGGACAAGGTTAGATGGAGGACTCATCAGAAATAGCGATCCTGTTTTATAAACGAGATAATAATGTTGCAGAAATAGTGATGAAAGAAAAAGAAAAAAAAAGTCAGACAATATTAGGTTTGACGTTAAGATTAGTTGACCTTGCTTGGGAAAGGAGAGCGTATCTTTCTCACAGTGCTAAGATATGTTAGGCAAGATTATGCTACGTAAGTCCTCATTCCTAATCATTGTCAGATAAAACTTAGGCAATGTCAGCTTGGGAAAAGACAGCATATTTCTCTCGCTGTGTCAGGTTACACTAGACAAGATTATATTAGGTTGTGAAATGCCTACACATCTTCCTCTCACTTCCTCTCACTAGAGAAGGTTAGGTTAGGTTAGGGAAAACTTCTCATCTTCCTTCTTCACTTTGTAACGTTATACTAGAAAAGTTACATTAGTTTGAGATGGAACCCCATATTTTTGTCATTCCCAGTTTCAAATAAAAGTCAGGCTATTTTAAGTTAAGAAAAGACAGCACATCCTTTCTCATTCTCAGTCAATGTCAGATAAAAGTCAGGCGGCGTTAGGTTGGGGAAGGCCTGCACATTTTTTCCCAGTGCGCACGAGGCGTGAAGGGTGAATCAGTGCGGCACGGAGTAGTGTTGCAAGGGCCGAGGGGTGACGGGGGACGCAGGAAGGCACCGTATTGAGCCAACCTGCTTGAGTGGCTTGTCGAGGTGCCGCACTCTCCCTCCGCCCCCTTCACTTCCCTGCTCCCCTCCTCCCCTCTCCCTCGCCCTCTCCCCATGTGCCTGTGTGCGTGCGAGCTTCAAGGAGGGTACACACGCGCGCGCACTACACTCAGCCACACAGTTGAGAAAGTTCGGCTAGTTTATTGGGTACACACACACTAGAGGTGACATTGTAAAGTAGACAGTCGCACAAACACATACATACGTACATACATGCATACACTCATATATACATACATACAGGCAGACAGACAGAAAGGCTGGGCAGGTAGGCAGACTGACTGGCTCACCCTCTCACTCGCTCACTCCTCACTCACCTACTCAATCAATCAATCACTGACAGATAGACACACACACACACACACACACACACACACAGAGAGAGAGAGAGAGAGAGAGAGAGAGAGAGAGAGAGAGAGAGAGAGAGAGAGAGAGAGAGAGAGAGAGAGAGACACACACACACGCACTTTTATAAGATGAATATATAAAATAGACAAACAGATACACAGAAAATAGAGGTCAACACACACACACACACACACACACACACACACACACACACACACACACACACACACACACACACACACACACACACACGTTCAATCCTCTCCAGTCCAGTCCAGTGTAGCGATTCTTAAATCTTTCTATTTCCACAGCATTGAGTCAAGCTCGATGTGTCGCGTTTATTTCTTGTCCTTT
The DNA here is from genome assembly GCF_035594125.1 of Scylla paramamosain. NCBI lineage: Eukaryota > Metazoa > Arthropoda > Malacostraca > Decapoda > Portunidae > Scylla > Scylla paramamosain. The sequence goes on from NC_087175.1 coordinate 21,306,473, forward strand.
ATCACAGTGCCAGTCTTTCCTGGCAACAGTTGAGAGAGAGAGAGAGAGAGAGAGAGAGAGAGAGAGAGAGAGGAGAGAGAGAGAGAGAGAGAGAGAGAGAGAGAGAGAGAGAGAGAGAATCTAAACAATAAAATCAGATCAAATAAAACCAGATGCTAAATATAATTTTATAGAAACCAGAAAATCAACCAATCACAGCTAATCAATTTGTGGAAAGAGGAAAGAGTATACACACACACACACACACACACACACACACACACACACACTAGACATTTTTCTCCTTTTTTTCTCTCTTTCACATGTTTGTACCCAAGATGCAGGTGTGTCCCTGTGTGTGTGTGTGTGTGTATCTGCGTGTGTGTGTAAACTAACTCGTACTAATAATATTCACTCCCATGTCAACTCTAAACGGAGAGCAAGAGTGTTTCAGTTGGATCACCACCGGGAGAAGAGGAAGGAAGGGGAAGGGGAGGGAAAGAAAGGGAAGAGAAGGAGGAAGGGGGGGAGGGATATAATAAGACTGTGCTATACTTAGAGCCGGAAGGAAAGGAAGGAGGAGGAGGTAAAGAAAAGGGGAAAGAGTCCACTAATAATAAGACCGTGCTGTACCAAGAGACGAAAAGGAATAAGGTAAAAGAAAGAGTTATATTAACCCTTTGATAGCTATTTGGTACATCTCTTTCATTTATTGCTAATCACTGAGAGAGAACTTTACTTCTTTCGTATCGCAGTGAAAAGGTTAAGGAAGAAAATTTAGAAGCGACCATTATCACACTCATATATCCTCTCTTCGCTTTTACCACAACCACCACCAACACCACCACCATTGTTGCTGTTAGTATTTCCTTTGCTGCCATAATCACTACTTCTAGTAATGCTGCTATCTTCACCATCGTTATAATTATTATCACTGTTGGATTAATACGATCGCCACTGGTAATTATCATCTTCATTATCATCCTTGTCCTCACCATTATTAAATTGTTGTTGTTGTTGTTGTTGTTGTTGTTGTTGTTGGTGGTGGTGGTGGTGGTGGTGGTGGTGCTCATGTTGCTTCTTATTTTCTCCTGCTACATCTTTCTCTTGCTTCTCCTTTCCTCCTCCTCCTCTTCCTTCTCCTCCTCCTCCTCCTCCTCATCCTCATCCTCTTCCTCCTCCTCCTCCTCCTCCTCCTCCCTCTCCTCCTCCTCCCGTTCTCTCGTATTCATGTCAATCTGCATTTCAGCCTTTGATAACGTTCTTTGTATAACTCATTTTACATATTTGTATTTGAAAGCGAGATTCTGAAAACGTAACCTCTCTCTCTCTCCTCTCTCTCTCTCTCTCTCTCTCTCTCTCTCTCTCTCTCTCTCTCTCTCTCTCTCTCTCTGGCAATCATTCAGATCAATCGTGTGTAGGCTTGCCAGGGGTACAACAGAATAATAATAATAATAAGAGGAAGAGATACAAAAAGAACTTAAAATAGCCGTTGCCACAAAACTTAATTAGAAAAGTATAAAAAAAGAAGCTTCACCAATTTTTTTTTTGGGGGGGGGAAGGAGCGGGTGGGGGGGATATGGTGGGAGGGCGGTCGAGTGTAAATGGAGGCTGCTGAATAAAGAGGGTACAGAGCAATTAATAAAAAAGAGAGTAAAAGTAAGAAAAGGATATATATTATTTGCCTTCATTGCCTTTCCTCGAAAACTGAAGGAAAAAATTATATATAGCAGGAATGATAAAGGTCGTGTTCCAAAGAATTAGTCCCTCTCCTCCTCCTCCTCCTCCTCCCCCCCGTCCTCCTCCTCCTCCTCCTCCTCCTCCTCCCCCTCCACCTCCTTCTCATCTGTTGTTGTTGTTGTTGTTGTTGTTGTTGTTGTTGTTGCTGTTGTTGTTGTTGTTGTTCCTCCTCCTCCTCCTCCTCCTCCTCCTCCTCCTCCTCCTCCTCCTCCTCCTCCTCCTCCTCCTCTTCCTCCTCCTCCTTCTCCTCCTCCTGGCTGGCTGGCTCCTGCGAAGGCTGCCCTGCAAACTTCTCCGGTAACGCTTCACTAACTCACACATGTGGATTTACTCGGCGAAGTTAGTGCATGGTATTGTTGATATTGTTGTTGTTGTTGTTGTTGTTGTTGTTGGTAGTGGTGGTGGTGGTTTTAGTGGTATAAATAGCGGTACTAATATTGTAGCACGTATATAAGCTTTTTGATAGAGTCTGGCACAAAGCTTTGATTTCCAAATTACCCTCCTACGGCTTCTGTCCTTCTCTCTGTAACTTCATCTCAAGTTTCCTTTCTGACCGTTCTGTTACTGCTGTGGTAGACGGTCACTGTTCTTCTCCTAAATCTATTAACAGTGGTATTCCTCAGGGTTCTGTCCTGCCACCCACTCTCTTCTTACTATTCATCAATGATCTTCTAAACCAAACTTCTTGCCCTGTCCACTCCTATGCTGATGATACCACCCTGCACTTTTCTACGTCTTTTCATAGACGTCCAATCCTTCAGGAAGTAAACAGTTCACGCAGGGAAGCCACAGAACGCCTGACTTCTGATATCTCTAAAATTTCTGATTGGGGCAGAGCAAACTTAGTCTTGTTCAGTGTCTCAAAAAACTGAATTCTTACATCTATCAACTCGACACAACCTTCCAGACAACTATCCCCTCTTCTTCAATGACACTCAACTGGCCCCCTCTTCTACACTGAACATCCTCGGTCTGTCCATTTCTTGTAATCTAAACTGGAAATTTTACATCTAATCTCTAACTAAAACAGCTTCTGTGAAGTTAGGCGTTCTGAGACGTCTCCGCCAGTTTTCTCACCCCCCAGCTGCTAAGTCTGTACAAGGGCCTTATCCGTCCATGTATGGAGTATGCTTCACATGTCTGGGGGGCTCCACTCATACCGCTCTTTTAGACAGGGTGGAATCAAAAGCTTTTCGTCTCATCAACTCCTCTCCTCTGACTGACTGTCTTCAGTCTCTCATCGCCTGAATGTTGCATCTCTTGCTGTCTTCTACCGCTATTTTCATGCTGACTGTTCTAATTTCGCTAACTGCATGCCTCCCCTCCTCCCGCGGCCTCGCTGCACAAGACTCTCTTCTTTCTCTCACCACTATTCTGTCCACTTCTCTAATGCAAAAGTTAATCAGTATTCCCAATCATTCTTCCCCTTCTCTGGTAAACTCTAGATTTCCCTTCCTGCTTCTATATTTCCAACTTCCTATGACTTGAACTTCTTCAAGAGGGAGGTTTCAAGACACTTATCCTCCAATTTTTGATCACCACTTCGGACCCTATTCGGGACCGGCATCTCAGTGGGCTTTTTTTTTTTTTATTATATTTTCGTTGACCTTGGCCGGTGTCCCTCTTACATAAAAAAAAAAAAAAAAAAAACATTACCACCAGGTCACCGCTCGCCCACTAGCGCCGCGGAAACCGGGTTCAAATATCTTGCCAGGAAGTTGGTGGTTCATATCGCGTGTGTGTGTGTGTGTGTGTGTGTGTGTGTGTGTGTGTGTGTGTGTGTGTGTGTGTGTGTGTGTGTGTGTTGGTGAGGGGGGGCGGGTAAAGAAAGGCAACCAGAACGAACCGGCGCAAGTGAGCAAGAGGTGGTGGTGGTTCGTTGGCTTTTGTGGATTTGTGGTCGCTAAAAAAAAAATAAATAAATAAATAAAATGAATAAAAAAATAAATAAAAAGCGGAAACAAGAATGAGTAGAAAAAAAGGACGAAAAAGCAAAGTAAAATGTGTGTGTGTGTGTGTGTGTGTGTGTGTGTGTGTGTGTGTGTGTGTGTGTGTGTGTGTGAGGAGAAAAAAAGAGACGCAGAAAATTAAGAAGAGCAGTACTTTTTCTTGCTCGCTGGTTGTGCATGGGAGAGAGAGAGAGAGAGAGAGAGAGAGAGAGAGAGAGAGAGAGAGAGAGAGAGAGAGAGAGAGAGGGTGGGGGGACGACAGGAAGGAAGGAAGAGGGAGAAGGAAGGAATAAAATAGAATAAAGTAATGAGCAGCTATGAGTCTTTTCTTTTTTGTTGCCAAGGACGAAAGAAGAAATAATACAAGAAGAAAAAAAAATGAAAGAAATGAAGAAGAAAGCAGGAAGGTATGACACAGGAATAGAGAAAAGGAGGGAGGCAGGGAGATATTGTCACAGTAACCTTCGTTTCATTGCTAAGGGCTGCAGGGAGTGAGAGAAGGAGGAAGAGGAGGAGTGGGGGACATGTTCACTGGGTACGTTCTCTAGTGTGGAGGGAATGGAGGGAGGGAGTGGAGGGAGGGAGGGAGGGAGGGAGGGAGGTGTTCTTGCGCGTGCGTCCTTAGCAGGCAGAGGGAGGGAAGGGGAGGGAGGAAAAAGGAGGGAGTCTCTATCGCAGGGTACGTTTCCAAGGAGGGAAGAGGTTGGGGAGGACGGAGGGAGAACATTGTGGGCCGGGTGGGAAGGGTGAGTAAAACATGTATGAGGAAAGACAGGGAGGGAGGAATGAACGGGGAGAGGAAGAAGTAAGAGGGAAGTTGGTTTGGAGGGAAAATAAAGAGGAAGGAAAGGAAGAAAATGGAGGGAGGGAAGGGAGGAAGGAAGGGAGATAGGGAAGCAACAATGAAAGGAGGAAAGTAATAATTATGGAAAAGGGGTGAAGGAGAGATGAAAGAGAGTATGGAGAAGTGAAATAAGAGAGAGAGAGAGAGAGAGAGAGAGAGAGAGAGAGAGAGAGAGAGAGAGAGAGAGAGAGAGAGAGTACATATAGAGGTGGGCCATCAGAGGTCACAACACACACACACACACACACACACACACACACACACACACACACACACCGCCCCGTCATCACACCTTCAGACGCAAGGCACTGAAGGTCAAGTTGTGACGCCACGACCAGGGTGCGGAGGAGTGACGCGGCGACGAAGGGCGGGAAGGGACGTGACGGAACGGGAAGGGCGTGGGTGCGGAAGGTCGTGGAGGGTCGAGGACGGGAAGGAAAAAAGGGAAGGTACGGTAGCAAGAGTACGATACGATTCATGTCGAGGGAGAGGAAAGGGAGGAGAAATGCAAGGGAAAAGACTTAGTATGACTAGAGAAAAAAAAAGGACGTAGAATATTTGAGGATGGAAGAAAGAGAAGTAAAAGATAATAAAAATTTAAAAGTAAGGATTAAGTAAAAGGAAAGAGAAGGGTAAAGAAATGTAAGTGAAAAAGTATGACTGGAGAAGAGGAAAAGATGGAGAATATTTAAGGATGGAAGAAAGAGAAGCGTAATCGTAAGAAAAAGTAAAAGATAGTATTGATATAAAATTGAGGATTAACTTAGGGAAGATAGGGAAAAAGCAAGGGCAAATAAAAATAGATGTAAAATATGAGTAGGGAAAAGGAAAAGGCTCAGAATATTTGAAGGTGGAGGAAAGAGAACCGAAAATAAAAGGGGAAAAAAATACAAGGATACAAAAATAAGATAAAAAAAAAAGTAGATGAAAAGTAGTAGAGAAGATTATAAAGAAGAGGAAAAGACCGGGAATATTTGAAGGCAAGGAGAAGAAAGGGAAGTGTAAGAAAAGTAAACGAAAATATGGATAAAAGACTGAGTGGAAAGGAAGTGATAGAAATAGGATGAGGAAAAGAAGAAAACACACGAGGATGGAAGGAATAAAAATAATGAAAGGAAAGCACATAGAAAAGGGAGTGAAGGAATGATTATAAGGATAGAGAAGATGGAAGGAAGGGAAGAATATAATAAAAATATTAAAAAGAATAGAAGTGAGAGGGATGAAAGAGAGACAAATAAGTAAAGGGGAGAGAGAGAGAGAGAGAGAGAGAGAGAGAGAGAGAGAGAGAGAGAGAGAGAGAGAGAGAGAGAGAGAGAGAGAGAGAGAGAACTATTTTTTAGAATTAGAATTTTTTTTTATTTCCGCTATTAGTGTTTCTTTCCCTCACACAGTACAAATCAATACATTTTTTTAATATACACAAGATATAATGGCATAGTCAGGTTATAATAAAATATGATTGTATCAATTAAAAACGTTCGTAAAAAATCAATAATTAAGAGAAAGTATTAACATTTCCATAAAAGTGGAAAAGAAAAAAAAAGCTCAAATCAGGCACTATAAAAACTACACTCAAATATGATTGCATAGTAAGTATCTGGCTAAACGAATTTTAAAAGTGTTCTCACATATTCAACTTCATCACCATCACTTGCTGGTAGCTTAGCAGTGTTCTTTTTTAGTATCAGGAACCAGTTCTCTGAGCATCCTCCAAATATCCTTACTGTTCTCTAATCTATTGCTCTAGTACTGTGATTTAGTATGGCGAATAAATTTTCTGACTTTTTTTAAGCTTTTGTAATGGGCTTGTATTTTGTTTTTTTTTTTTAAGCCTTTCTGTGCAGTCTCTTTGCTGCTTTAGAGATTTTAGATCCTCTGTGATCCAAGGTGCAAAAAACCCGACTTTTTTTTGTGACCAGAGGTGCACATGAATCAAGACATTTAAGAAGAACCGCATTTAGTATATTTACATTATCAGTGTCAAAAACCATATTTAGTGTATGGTTTTCTGCTATTAACAAGTTACACAATGTATCAGCAGAGTAGCCTTGGATCTGACGGAAAGTTATAATGTTAGTGTGTCGCTTTGGTTTACTTATATCTAGAGTAAATTATAAGATCGTGATCGGCAACAGGACACGGAATAACATCACGATGAGTGGCTAGCTCAGGCCTATTTGTTACAAAAACGTCAAGTAATGCTTCGGAGTCGGGTGTAGTTTTCGTTTGTTCGTTACTTACCTGAGTCAGTTTAGCATTAGCAATAATTTGTCCCATTTTACTACTATAAGGTAAAAGAATACAGTTAAAATCATCAAGCACATAAAAAGTCTTATTGGGTAGTGTCATAAGATTAAGAGGGGGAGGAGGGGGGCACAAGAATTAAAATAAAAACGAAGGAATTAAAGAAACCGGTGGATGAAAGGAGGAGCAAATAAAAACCAAGGACAAGACATGTTATGGAATGATGATGATGAGAGAGAGAGAGAGAGAGAGAGAGAGAGAGAGAGAGAGAGAGAGAGAGAGAGAGGCGAGCAGAGACAGAAGTAGCTTAGTCAGAAGGCAGTGGGTACGCGCTACACACACACACACACACATACACACACACACAGGACAGGCAGGGCAGAGCAAGCATGCATAGAGAGAGGGAGAAAGGGAGGAGGGGAGGGAGGCAGGACGATTAAATGTAACACTGGTAGCGTGACCTTGACTGCACGAACTATTATGAAAACCCGGCAAACATTTGGGCACGATACGAGGAAGAGAAGGACGATTACCAAAAAGAATCACTGAAGTTTGGCCGTGACGTGTGTGCACCATCAGCATAAAACACCGCAACACCTGGTGAAAATGTACCATAATCCCCTGCTGTGGGGTCCTATCGAAACACGTGGCACAAAAAAAACGGTGTAAATACGAGAACGGAGGTAAATGGAAAAATAAAACAGCTCTTCCATCCAACACGCGCCGTCAGTCCGCGGTGGCTCCGTCCGCCCCGCGCCGCCCGAGCCACACGGCAGCGCTCTCCCGGTTTCTGCAGTAATATCAAACTTCACCCGTTGAATTAGATGCTCGCAGCGGCAGGTTTTTGATGCTTATATCGCCGCCTGAACTCAAGCGGATATTTAAGCAATAGTTTTTTCTCCTTTTTATGCGGTGCTTAGTGTAAATGACTGTGTGTGCGTGTGTGTGTATGTGTGTGTGTGGTGGCTGGCTATCGACTGGTAGCGAGGTCAGACAAAAAAATGATACCAGACTCACACCAGCCTTTATCTTCCTTGTGGCATCGTGACCTTTACGCCTTTCTCGAAAACTCACCAGTCATTCACTCCGACACATTCCTTTTCATCAACCAGAGGTGAGAAAGAGAGAGAGAGAGAGAGAGAGAGAGAGAGAGAGAGAGAGAGAGAGAGAGAGAGAGAGAGAGAGAGAGAGAGAGAGAGAGAGAGAGAGAGAGAGCAAGTGGACAGATCGTCTCAGTTCACCATCCCAGGAACACGGCAAACTAGCAGTGGAGGTAACTGGAGCTGTTGTTTGTCTATGACGTCCTCTGATTTGGGGACGCGCGGTACTTACTGAGGGGCGAGGCGCGCGGTGAGAAAGGACGAGCTATGAGGCAACACTGGCTGGCTGTTGGGGCGCGCGGGGCCGAGGGTTGCCAACACTCCTATAAGCGTTGGGTGTGCAACATTGGCCGTTGAGTGACATTGAGAAACTCGTCCAACATTCAGTTCCTTGGTGGTGCTGAATTAGTCCACGAATACTCTACCACTCGCCTGCCTCGTGTATTTTTGTGAGGCGTGTGTAAGGTTGTGGTGGGACTGTCAGTGTGTGGAGGAGAGAGAGAGAGAGAGAGAGTTTTTAAATGGTTTGCCAAACTTGAAAATTTCTCTCTCTCTCTCTCTCTCTCTCTCTCTCTCTCTCTCTCTCTCTCTCTCTCTCTCTCTCTCTCTCAGATAATACCCACAGTGTAATATTTACTACACATATCACAAAACTAACCTAAGAGCAAGCACGTGTATCTCCACTGATAACCCTCCATCCATCTTTCCTATTCCTCTACGCAATCATTCAGAACCAAGCCTTAAAGAATCTTCCAAGTCTCCTAACCTTAACTGACCTCTGGGGTATCGTATCGTGACCGCATCGCAGCCTCTCCCTCTTCCTCTACCTCCGGACCAAGGGAGGGACAGTTGGGGAAGGTCATTTTAACCCATAGGTGAAGGTCGGAGCGGGATCAGAAGACAATGGGCGATCACCTTGGAGACGCTAGAGGCGAGATGAGGTGTTGGTAACTTGAGGAGGGAGAAGGAATACAAAGAGCAGTGATTGAAGACTTACTGGCCGTTATGGAACTGTGAAGACTAGGAGAGGAGGTCGTAAGGGACTGGGAAGGGAGGCATGGATAGATAGTTGGTGAAGAGTTAGTTAGCTGAGAAATTTGAGGGAAAATTATAAAACTGATAAAGAGAAGGAAGAATGATAGGGAATTGTGAAAGAAACGGGAGGAAAAGGAGAAATGAGTAGTTGAATATAAAGAAAAGGGAGAATGATAGCGAATTGTGAAAGAAACCAAAAAAAAAAAAAGAATTTGTAGATCAATATATAAAGTGAGATGGTTAATAAGAAAATATGTAAAGAAAATGAATGAAGAATGATAGGAAAAAATAAGAGAAGGATGAAAAAGAAGGGAAGAATGAGTAGATAAGTAGACATTTAGTACAGTGAAGTAGTTAACAAGGGAATGCAGAAAGATAAAAGACAAAATAGAGATTGATAAGATACCGGAAAAAAATGTAGACGGTGATGGAATATAGGAGCAATATGTGACAGGGACAGAAATGGAGAGGAATGAGTAGATAAACAGTAAGGGAGGTAATGGGAAAAATGGTAGAAAGGGAGCAAGAA
>NC_087175.1:21320892-21325892 GCF_035594125.1 Scylla paramamosain
AGAGGAAAAGAATTACCCGACAAAGAAACGTCAGGGGGAAAAATGTAATACTGTGACGATTCCAGGAACGTTCGCTTGTTGCGTCAGGTTTGAGAAATAAATTACTATAAAAGAGGAGAGAAAGAAGAAACGATGTATTAAAAGAACGAAGCAAAAGAAGGAAAGGACTCTCATAGAAAGAAGTGTCTGAAAAAAAATCAAGGAAGGTTCTTTGTTAAGACAGAATAGTTTGAGAACTAATTCACTCACTCTTAAAAGGAAAGGAAGGTGTGTATTAAAGAGAAGAAGAAGAAGGAGAAAAAGAAGAAGAAGAAGAAGTAGAAAATGAACGTGAAGTTGTAAGAGAAGGAGAAGAAGGAAGAGGAGGACTGTCTGACAAAGAAGTCTGAAAAGAAAAATAGATAAATACCACAACAAATCTCTTGCTTGAGATTAGAAAGTTTAAAATTATTCCACTCACTCGAAAAAGAAGGAAGGAAAGAAGAAGCTGCGTATTAATCAAAAGAAAAAAAAAAAGAAAAGAAAAAGAAGGAAAGGACTGGCTGACAAAGAAGCGACTGGGCAAATAAATAATGATAATACAACGATTCCACGAACGTTCGCGTCTCGCTGAGGTCACGTCAGGGAGGAATAATTCAACCTGAACAAAAAGGAAAACAAGAAGGAACAACTCGGTATGAAATGAAGAAGAAAGAATATATGAGAGAGAAGTAAATCAGAGAGAGAGAGAGAGAGAGAGAGAGAGAGAGAGAGAGAGAGAGAGAGAGAGAGAGAGAGAGAGAGAGAGAGAGAGAGAGAGAGAGAGAGAGCACAAGAAAAGAAATGAAAGACAAAACACTACAATTTGCTGATGAACCTTAAAGAAATGATAACATCGAAAGTCACCAAACTCCCAACAGATTTAATTTGTTGTCTAGGTTTGTGAGAGAGCATTGTGAGGAAGAAGAACAAGAACAAGAACAAGAACAAGAGAAAGAAGAAGTAGGAGCATCTAAGGAAGAACAAGAACTAGAACAAGAAGCATATAAGAAAGAAGAAGAAAAATGATAATAATAATAATAATAATAATAATAAGAAGAAGAAGAAGAAGAAGAAGAAGAAAAAGAAGATGATGATGAAGAGGAAGAAGAAGAAGAAAAAAGGAGAAAAGAAGAAAAAAAGAAAAAGAGAAAGAAAAACAATAAAATTAAGAAGCATGTGAGGAAGAAGAAGAAGAAGAAGAAGAAGAAGAAGCATCTGAGGAAGAGGAAACAGCAACATGTGAAGAATAACAACAACAAGAACAAACATCTAAGAAAGAAGCAGCAACATCTGAAGAAGAAAAAAAAAAGAAGAAAAAGAAGAAGTAGCAGCATCTGAGGAAGAAGAAGAAGAAGAAGAAGAAGAAGAAGAAGAAGAAGAAGAAGAAGAACTAATAGCACCTGAAGAAGAAGAAGAAGAAGAAGAAGAAGAAGAAGAAGAAGAAGAACTAGTAGCACCTGAAGAAGAAGAAGAAGAAGAAGAAGAAGAAGAAGAAGAAGAAGAAGAAGAAGAAGAAGAAGAAAAAGAAGAAAAAAAGAAACATGTGAAGAAGAAGAAATAAAAGAAAAAAGAGAAGAGGAAGAAGAAGTAAAAGAAAGAAGAAGGAAAAAAATCTGAGGAAGAAGAACAAGTGAAAGAAAAAAGTAAGAGAAAAAGAGAAGAACAAGATCAAGAACAAGATGAACAAGAAGGAGAAGAACAAGCATCTGTAAAAGAAACAGCGGCGGAGATTAAAAAAAATGAAAAAAAAAAATATATATATATATATATATATGTACAAAAGCAAATTAGAGACGTGCTTTTGTGTCTGTAACGCGAAGAGGAGAAAAACTTATTAGACTGAGGAAGATGAAAAAAAAAAGTATAAAAAAAATGCACTTAAAGATAACGGTGTGATAATGATAAATGAGAGCCAAATGAGAATATCGAAGAGGTGAGTGAATGAAGAGTTGTGTTAGTAATGGAGGGATGAAAGGAAGTTTCTAGAGTGAGGAGGGGAAAAATAGCAATTCAAAACGAAAAAAAAAAAAAATAAAGAAATAAAGAAATAAAGAAAAGAAAATTTGGAGATGAACGACAGAGAAATAGAAAAATCTGAAAACTGAGTGGGTGAAATTTTTTAGCACTTATGATGTGTCCAACGTAGAAATAAATAAAAAATAAAGGATAAACTATTAATAAACAAGAACTTTTGATGCCTTTAGAGGGATGGACAAAAAAAAAAAAGTGAAAACAAATGAAAAAAAAAGTGAAAGATAGGCTACTACTGATAAACAAGAACTTCTGATGCTTTGAGAGGGACAGGAACTAAAAAAAATTACTAATATTAAAATAAATTACCCAGAAACAAAAGATGAGCTGTCAATTAAAAAAAAAAAAATAGCAAGATGTGGACTAAAAGTTATTAATGTGAAAATAAATGACTTCCCCCAAAAAAAAAATAAAAAAAATAAGCTAATAATCACTAGGTTTCTGATGCCGCTAGCAAGGTGGGGACTAGAAATTATTGACGTAAAAATTAATAAAAAAAAAAAAAAAGAAGAAAGGATAACAGGCTGATGGAAAAAAAAAAAAAAAAAAAGGAGAGTAAAGGAAGAAGAATGAGAAAGAAGCAAGTATTAATATTGTTGTGCTTGTAATAAAACGTTCTCTTGAGGTGTGGAGCTAAAAAAAAACTTGTCACCCAAATAAGGAAAAAGATAAAAGAATAATTTCGGAACTAGAAAAATCTGAACCAAAAAAAAAAAAACGAAGAAAGAAAGGAAAAAAAAAAGTAAAATATCAATGGGGGAATTAGAATTGCCTCACCCAAAGAAAAAGAAATAAATAGAGAAAAGCAAGCATTAATGGGAGCTAAAATTGTCTCATCCAAAGAAAGAAAGAAAGAAAAACAAAGATAACTAAGCTATCGAGCAGGCAATCGAGAGAAGCACGTCCTGTTGCACCTGTGATGTCTTCATTATGTGTCAAGAAAACTCGCGAAAAAAAAAAAAAAAAAAAACACGGCCACTCAACTAGCCACTCCCAGAAAGTCAGAGAATCTTAAAACAAGGAGGTTGGCTAGCTCAGTTCAGTTCCAGAGGATGTCTTAATGCTCCTCTGTCTTTTTGTCTTTAACAGTAGAAGTCACAAGATGAGAAATGAAAAGCGGCAGAGAGTTTCAGAAGTTACTGCATTAATGTTGAGGTCGTTAACTGTATTATTTAATGGTTGTCTTTACTTTCAGTTTAATTAGGTTTATAAAACTATTATCAAACATCTCAAGGAAAACAACAGTAAAATCAAGTGGAACAGTGAAATAAAAGATAAAACAAAACCTAAACCAAACCTCGAATAAGAAAAAAAAAAAAAAACACGTGACCCAAGATGGAGAACCTGATAAAACGAAAATATTCCAAAAAAAAAAAAAAAAAACAACACAGCCACAGAAAAGGAAATCAGTAATTAAAACAAAAACATATTCTCTAAAACCAAAAATGAAACACACACAGAACAATAAAACAATAATATACAATGGGATGCGGGACTCAAAACATGCACTGTACAGTTAGAGGTATTCAGAGAAGACAGCATGGCAGATGTGACAGACAGTACCGTAACCTCCTCTTTCTATAAACAAATTTTCCATGGTAGTAATGCTGAACTGTCGACATAAGGCTGCGGTGCGGGAGCAATGTTTAATGACGTGTCACTCTGTACCTGTCCACACCAAGTCTCTCCTCCAAGGGCAGGCGACACACACACACAAACACACACACACACACACACACACACACACACACACACACAAACACACACACACACACACACAGCTACAGTAGAATAAGTCCAGACATATCAGCAAATATCTTAAGAGTATCATCCATCCCTCCAATAACGTAAAATTCAATACCAACATATAAAAAAAAAAAAAAAAACATATAAGAAACACACACACACACACACACACACACACACACACACACACACACACACACACACATCAATATCTTAGCGTCCATCTCCCCTCCAGCCTAAAACTCGATATCCACACACGAAAAGAGAAGAAAACCTCATAAAAGCAAGACAGGGACGCAGGACAGGTGAACGTGGCTTTGCTCTCATATCTGTGACAGGAACAAGGGATCTTAACTGGTCATGTGTCCCTCTTGCTCTCCGGTTTATGTGAGGAAACGGTATTTTCAGAAGGCTATATTTTCTTAGATTTTTTTTTTCTTTTGCCATAGGCCAGTCTGTCTGACACGTAAGAAGACGATGACGATAAAGAAGGAAGAGGAGGAGAAGAAGGAGCAGGAGGAGGAGGAAGAGGAGGAGAAGGAGGAGGAGGAGGAGACAAGTTACTCGACTCGTTAAAAGAAGAAGAGAAACAAAAGAAAAAGGAAGAAGGAGAAGAGGAAGAAAAAGAAAGAAAAGGTAACGAAACAGAAAAAAAATAAAATAAAAGGAAAGAGAAAAGAAAAGAAACAGAAAAGGAGGAAGAAGTAAAAGTAGAAGAAAAAAGCAGAAGAAAAGAAAAAGAAGAAGAAGAAACAGAAGAAGAAGAAGGTAGGGAGTTACTCGAGGAAGAATGCTCTCACAAGGTACTTTGTACGAAAAAAAAGGAAGAAGAGAAAACTTGTTCGTAAGAGAGAGAAGAAGAAGAAAAATAAAAACATAATGCCTGAGAGGGAAGCAAGACAGAAGCTACTTTGAATTAAGGTCTGATTGGGGCAGAGCAAACTTGTTATTGTTCATTGCCTCAAAAACTCAATTCCTCCATCTATCAACTCGACACAACCTTCCAGACAACTATCCCCTCTTCTTCAATGACACTCAACTGTCCCCCTCTTCTACACAAAACATCCTTGGTCTGTCCTTTACTTATAATCTAAACTGGAAACTTCACATCTCATCTCTAGCTAAAACAACTTCTATGAAGTTAGGTGTTCTGAGACGTCTCCGCCAGTTTTTCTCACCCTTCCAGCTGCTAACTCTGTACA
>NC_087175.1:21335892-21338392 GCF_035594125.1 Scylla paramamosain
AGCAAAAATGGAGCATCATGTAAAAAGTTTCGGCACCGTAGCTCTAGTGGACAGCGATACGCCCTGGACATCGCAGCAAAGCCAGTATTTTTAAGCGTTTCTGCGTATTATCTCAACTCATTTTTATTAGGTTCTAGTGGATGTTACTGGAGTTTTTGAGTGTGTCCTTATGATTCTGTTGATTGTTTAAAAGTTTAAGTGCGCGTCTTTGGGGCTTTCAAGTGTTTATTTTATTCTGTTGATAGCTTGACAGTTTACAGTGAAAGTTATTGGAGCTTTTGATTGTGTTTCCATTATGATGTTCAAAGTTTAACAGGCTGTAACGGAAGCTACTGGAATTTCCGAGTGTGTTTTCACGATTTTATTGATACATTGAAAGCATAAGCTGAAATTTTTTTTTTCGAGTGTTTTCATGATCCAGTTGATAATTTAACAGGTTGTAGCGGAAGTTAGTGGAGTTTTCAAATGTTTCATGATATTGTTCATAGTTTAATAAGAATCCTGCATCACTAGTAGAAAAAAAAAACTTTAGAACCCAACTAATCATCCCTGCTACCTTCAAAAATAATCCTGACGAGAGAACGGAGGGGACAAAGTGTTTAAGAGCACGTACCCTTGTCACTGCCAGGAGTAGACGTTTATAGACACCTTCAATTATTTCCATTACTGAACAGGTGAGCAGGTGAAGGACGGACGGAGAAGCATAGGGAACGGGCGCCTGTTAGGTACGCACTGTACAGTTTTGTGGTTCTTCTAGGAAATGATGTAAAATGTACCTTGTAAATTGTTGTGCTTTGAAGGTGTGCGCTGCGTGGTACTGGATGCAGGAATGACAGGCTGTTAAGGAGTGTCTTGTATGTTGTGTGTGGGTGTGTTTTACTGAAGGCTTGTCAGGCACGAACAGTTTTTTAGTTGGCTGGTTAGTTAGTTGGCTAGTTGGTCGGCTAGTTAGGTAGGTAGTAGTTAGTTAGTTCATTCGTTAATTAAGTAGTTAGTCAGTGGGTTAGTTAAGTAGGTAGCTGGGGAGTTAGGTAGTTACTGTAGTTGTTTGACACTAAGTTATTTCGTTAGTTACTTAATTGGGTAGGTAAGAAGGTGAGTAGGTAGATAGAAGGATAGATAAACAGACAGATAGACAAGCAGGCAGGCAGGCAAATAAGGGGTATGTTAACGTAGACAGACAAACGGAGAGACGGAAAGACAGGCATACATGCATGCATACATGTATACAGACAGACAGACATGCATGCAAACAAACGGACAGACAAGCAGACAGATACATATATAGGTAGACAGAGTTAGGCAGAGAGAGAGAGAGAGAGAGAGAGAGAGAGAGAGAGAGAGAGAGAGAGAGAGAGAGAGAGAGAGAGAGAGAGAGAGAGAGAGAGAGAGAGAGAGAGAGAGAGAGAGAGAGAGAGAGAGAGAGAGAGAGAGAGAGAGAGAGAGAGAGAGAGAGAGAGAGAGAGAGAGAGAGAGAGAGAGAGAGAGAGATGATAAAATCCAGTATCAGCCCTTAAGAGAAAAAAAAAAAAAATGTGGAAACGAATAAACTCACACGGCTCACAAACTGTGCCACGTGAGTGTTGACACTCGCCGGTGTGGTGTTCGCAGCTGTCCCCTGCACGTGGGCGTGTTGGTGGACGCACCTGTCCGCTGTTATCCACAACAACATGGCTAAAGATTTTACTAAAATATTAGCCACATATAGGGATGAAATAGACCCTGTAAAGTGTTGGCAGCAGTCCGACTTTCGTTTGTTAACAAAGAGCGGAAAGCTACGTACAGGGGACAGCTACGAACACGACACTGGGAGACGTGACGTGTGTCTTGTCAGAGGGATAAGTTTACGTAAGCAACACAGTCTGTTTGCTTATCTTCAGTCTTTCTGAAGGGATAATATTCATATATTGCTATCGTTTTCCCATTTGCATTCTTGAAAATCGGCTCAGGGAAAGGCTGATTAATTATATGACTAAATGCATCATAGATAAAATAATAATAATAATAATAATAATAATAATAATAATAAAGTTTGGAATATGGCAAGAAGATTAAGAATGAACCAGTCAGCTTTGGGAAAGGAGAAAGTGTGTGTGGCCTCTAGATCAGGATCAGGAAGTAAACAGTTCACGCAGGGAAGCCACAGAACGCCTCACTTCTGATCTCTCTAAAATTTCTGATTGGGGCAGACCAAACTTAGTATTTTTCAATCTTCAAAAACTCAATTCCTCCATCTATTAACTCGAAACAACCTTCCAGACAACTATCCCCTCTTCTTTAATGACATTTAACTGTCCCCCTCTTCTACACTGAACATCTTCGGTCTGCCCTTTACTTATAGTCTGAACTGGATACCTCACATCTCATCTCCAACTAAAACAGCTTCTATGAAGTTAGGTGTTCTGAGTCGTCTCCGCCAGTTATTTTTTTTTTTTTTTTTCTCATCTCCCGGCCTTATCCACCCATGTATGGAGTATGCTTCACATGAACGGGGTGGAGG
>NC_087175.1:21345892-21353392 GCF_035594125.1 Scylla paramamosain
ACTACTACTACTACTACTACTACTACTACGAAAAGAAGAAGAAGAGGAAGAAGGAATTGAAAGAAATAAAAGAAGAAAAATAAAAGAAAAAGAAGGCGTTGAAAGAAAAAAAGGAAGAGGAAGAAAAAAAACAGAAGGAAATAAAAAAAAACATATAGAAAAAAAAAACTCTTCTTGATGGTATCTTGTGATCTGATGACGGTGACCTGTTAGGGACGACCTTCTGGTGATGACCCTATGATGGTGACTTCTTGATAATGACCTTTTCATGGCACTTTTTTTTTTTGCATAATGATCTTTTATAACTATGACCTACTGGTGGTGGCCTTCTGGTGATGACTTACTCACCTGTTGTAACGTGGTGATGAGTTCGTAAAGGTGACTCGCAAGTGTTAATAGCGACATTTTTTTTTTTTTTTTTTTTGGCATTTTGGTGATCCTGAATAGATAAGAGCATAAGAACACAAGAAAAGCTGCATTAACCAACACGTGTCAGTCCCTTTATAAAAAAAATGTTTTATAATTTCCACTATCTTCTATATTCATGAACTTATCTAATCCTTTCAAAGCTTCCTATTAGCTGTTCAGTTTTTTGACGTTATGAAGAGAGTGAGAGGCTGAGAACATAAACACACAGGGGAAGCTGCAGGAAACCATCAGGTTGACACGTGGCAGTCCCTCTATAGAACATGTCCTTTTATTTCCGCTCTCATCCATCCTCATAAACTTATCTAATCATTTCACAACCTGATTAGAATAAACATAACATAAAAAAAAAAAAAGCAAAGGAATCTACAGGAAGCCATCAGGCCGACACGTGGCAGTCCGTGAACCAAACATACCTACATGATATCTGTCTTTTAAGGCTCGCTATTGACTCGGCACTAACAACAACCTGACTACTGACTCTTCGGGTCTTCCAGCACTCGCTTTGTGATCTGTAAGAGGATGAAAACTCGTTATCCAAAAGAACAGCAGTTAACTAGAATACTCTCAGTAATCAGGTTGTTATTGCCGAGTCAATAGGGAGCCTTGAAAGATTAATATAGGTAGGGATGTTCTGCTCAGGGACTGCTACGCGTAAGTCTGATGTCTTCCCAGGCCATGCGCTCGCTGCAGGGGTCCTTTGTTCTCTCTCCCCACTTATACTCCAGAGTCTAGACCAGCAACCTTTGAAAATAACCTTCAGGTGAGAGCGAAGTGTTTCAAAACATAATCTCCTTCCCTCTCTCCCTCTCTTCTCGTAGCTTTCCTCTCTACCCTCCCACAGATCCGCTCTATTCTCTACCCCCATATGGAAGTCTCGCCTTTTTATGGGAGCAAGAGAGAGCGCGCGTGTCGACCACCACCACCGCCGCCACAGCGACCCCTAGCAGGACTCCACGCGCCGAGACAGCACGAGGCACCCCCTATTCCCCCGCGCAGTGCCTCAGACACCCCTCCCCTCACCTGTCACACGTGGACAGAGATGTAAGGTTACGCCGCCGCTACTCCGCAATAAGACTCATACCTGGTGGCTCGCTGGTCCCCGCTGGCCCCAACCCGGGTTTAGTAGTGACAGACGCCGCTGCTTACGTGCCTCTTGACTCACTGACTGTCTGGATGATTGACTGGATAACTGAGTAGCGTGTGTTGGTGCAATGACCTCTTCTCCGTGTGTGTGGGGGGAGGAGGGGGAAGGGGGGGGGGCTGGGCAAGTTTGTTTGTGTATGGTTTTGTTTTTTACCTTTTTTTAACTTTTATTTTTCTTTATTTTTCAGTAGTGTTGTTTTGATCAGTTCATTATTATTGTTATTTTTTTTTAGTTTGTATTATTATTATTATTTTTTTATCGGGGTGTGTGTGTGTGTGTGTGTGTGTGTGTGTGTGTGTGTGTGTGTGTGTGTGTGTGTGTGTGTGTGTGTGTGTGTGTGTGGGCCATTATGTTAGTCTTTTGTGTGAGTTGGCTGTGAATCTATTATTTTTTTTTTTCGTAAGTATTGTCAGTTTACCAATATGCCTGGGTATGTATGCACTACTACTACTACTTCTGTTATTATTATTGTTGGTGTTGTTGTTGTTATCACTATTGTTGTTATTGTCAGAGAGGCGTTTGTGCTATATACAGTATACTCTCTCTCTCTCTCTCTCTCTCTCTCTCTCTCTCTCTCTCTCTCTCTCTCTCTCTCTCTCTCTCTCTCTCTCTCTCTCTCTCTCTCTCTCTCTCTCTCTCTTTCTCAACTCACTTAATATTCTTGCAACACGAGGCGAGGACAATTCTCGCCTTTCTCCAAGGTAGTGTCGTTGACCGCCAAATATTTGATTACATAGGCACTGAAACAGGTATATATTGAAGAGAAGATTAGGCAGGTTTATGGATGGGGATGATAGGTGGAAATAGGTAGGTATATTTCATACAGGGACTGCCACGTGTAATCTAATAATGTTACCGCCACATTCTTCCAGCTAGTCTTTACATTAATGTTGTGCATGTAGACGAAAATAGACGAGTTTATATTTAGAGTTTAAGTAAAGATAGGGGAGTTTGGTTATGAAAGGAGGGGTGGTTATTTAAAAGTTACACAGGCGAAATTAATTACAAGTTGTTGAATTATTGAGGTTACTGTTGTTAAAATTGGAGTTCAGATAGAAATAGACGAGTATATATTTAGAGTTTAAGTAAAGATAGGTGAGTTTGGTTATTAAAGGAGGGGTGGTTATTTAAAAGTTACACACGTGAAATTAATTACAAGTTGTTAAATTATTGAGGTTACTGTTGTTAAAATTGGAGTTGATATATAATATATATATATATATATATATATATATATATATATATATATATATATATATATATATATATATATATATATATATATATATATATATATATATATATATATATATATATATATATATATATATATATATATATATATATATATATATATATATATTCATGTAAGGAAGAGTGGCCGAGGACAGAAAACTATTAAAAAGAAGCACACAATGCCACCACCTGATAGAAGAAGAACACAATCTGAAGAAGCAGAAAGTACAGCCAGATTAGTTTGTAAGGTGCGCTGGTGCTCCTCTTCTGAAACACGAGGGAGTTGCAGAGTTTGCCAGTGAGAAGGATGAAAGAGTGGAGAAAACTGAAAAAAAAAAAAAAATCAACTCTTGCATTAATGAGTCAGACAGACTCACTCACCTCTACAGTTTCTCGTTCCCTGCCTTCTTACTGCCCTCCCTGCCTCATTCATCCCTACATTGCCTCCTTTCTTGCCTTCCTGCTACCCACCCTGCTTCACTTACCCCCGTACAGTGCCTCCTTCCCTGCCTCACTCTCACAGTACCTCCCTCCCTGCCTCATTCACCCCTACAGTGCCACCCTCCCTGCCTTTCTACCTCCTTCCCTTCCTCATTCACCCCTATAGTGCCATCCCCCCTGCCTTTCTACCTCCCTCCCTGCCTCATTCACCCCTACAGTCCTTGTGTTTACTTACGTAGCCACCCACCATCAGACTGGCGCGCTCATCAGAGTATAAATATGCATGACTTTTAATCACAGCCACCATCATTAACGTCATTTTCAGGGATACTCTCATTAGTTTGATTGGTATGACATTTTTATTCCGTTACGTGACAATTTTTTTTTTCTTTCTTATTTCATAGATTTTTTTTTTCTATAATATTGAAGAAATATTAAGGTCTTCATCTGAGGGCTATGTTTTTTTTAGTTTAGGTTAAGTTTAGACTCAGTTCATTAATTTCACTGTAAGTCCCTTCATTGTTTAGATCACGATTTGAACCAGAATTCTAACCTAACCTAACCTTTCCTAACCTAATTTGACCTAACCCAAAAATAGCCACAACACAGGAGGACTCCAGCCTTGCGAAACTCCACTGTTCCACTTAAGTACACCTATGAGGGGCCGCGGGCAGCCGGGGAACAAACTTGTCGGGCTTCCTCATCCTCTGTGGAGAGAGAGAGAGAGAAAAAAAAAAAAAAACTGGCATTCCGAGGTTTTCACACAGAACAGGTAGCTCCATCGCATCCATCCATCGCATACTCGACTTGTTACCGTAAGATTTTATTATTATTATTATTATTATTATTATTATTATTATTATTATAAGATAGTTCGCAGTCACAAAATTGAGGCCTTATGGAATTCGGCTAGTTATTTATTTATTTATTTATTTATTTTTATTGTAAGAAAGACGCTGCTTAAATTACAGCATGTTTAATAAGAGCGTGCATCTAATAAGCCTTCACTTACTCGACTTGTTAGCGTAAGTTTTTTTTTTCTTTTTTTTTATATTAGTATCGTAAGAGAGATCCTAGTTAACCCTTTGACTACTATTCAGTACATGTCTCCTTAACTACTAATCACTGTGAGACATCTTCCCTTGTTCTAGAGCCACCTCCAATCTTTAAACTGGATAGAAATTCCAAAATTTGTCCTTTTCATCCTCTTCTTTCTTGTGGACGCTTATAAAGATTTGATGCATTACTTCTGGTTCTGCTAATTGTTTCGTATCGTGTGTGTACCAAGGTGGTGGATATAATAAGCCTTCAAATGCAATATTTCTAATTGATCGCAGAGAAGAAAGAGGTTTTAATGCCATGGAATTCTTTTGGCTTCTTGGACCTTTTTAAAAAGTCTATTGTAAGAAGCTAAAGATTCCAAAACTTATAATAACATCACTAGAGACAATACCATCTTTTAAATGTTAGAGAGGCTTGAGCGAACGGCAACAAAAATAAAAATAAAAAAGAGCCCGTGTCTCTTGGAACTTACTAAAAAAAGAAAACTGTTATAAACTAGAATTGTATGAAACCAGAGACTCTGAAACCTATGATACTTCTGCCACAGAGGCTCTGGCCAAGGGCAACACCAATTAGGAAAAGACTTATTGAAAAAAAAAAAAAAGTTTATTGTAATTCAGATTAATGAAACGAGATTTTGAGTCAATGCTTTTCTGTACAAGAGGAGCTCTAGTAAAATAGATAAATAAATAAATAAATAAATAAGTAAAATAAGATAAATAGATAAATAAAGTTACCTTACTTATCTCTTGGAACTTATTAAAAAGAAAACGTCCATTGTAAGTAAAATTTCGTGCAACAACAGACCGAAAGCCATAATATTAGTAGACACAAGGAACCAGCCCATTAAGAACGCAGTCTGGAAGCAAGTGTAAAGTGTGTGGAAACCTCTCTGTTGAAAGAGTCCACTACATAGGCAGGAAGAAATGCAGAAGCAGGCAGAGAGCTCCAGACTTTACCAGTTGGTTCTCAAGTAGAGCGGTAGATGAATGGAAAAGACTCAGTAATCAGGCTGTTAGTGCTGAGTCATAAGTCAACTTCAAAAGATTATACAGATTTATGGATGACGATGATAGGTGGAAATAAAAAGTTATGTTTACTACAACAGAGACTGCCACGTGTAGGCCTGATGCAGCTTCTCTCATTTTTCTTATTTTCTTATGTTCTTACCATTAAAAACACCGAGAATATTGTTTAACTCTTGCATTAGAGAGGTGTACAGAATAGAAATAAGAGGAAATAAGAGGACAGCTTGCCAGAGCCCAAACAAAACACCGGATATAAGCAGGTACTCATAACTCAAATAAGAATCTAAAAATATTAACAGAGTCTTCAAGTTTTTTATGATCCTCTTTTATGGGGCACTCTTTGTGTGCAAACACAAATTCAAAAAAAATAAAAAATAAAAATAAAAAGGAAAACGACTAATTGTCTCGGCAAGTAAGAAAAAACCAGTCCTATTCCGGAGTTTTCCTGTTCAGCGTCTCAGGACAAGAGAGAGAATGTAATAAACAGTAGGACTATTAATAGAGACAGATGGAGATCGAGACGCTGACGCAGAGAGAGAGAGAGAGAGAGAGAGAGAGAGAGAGAGAGAGAGAGAGAGAGAGAGAGAGAGAGAGACTTATCATCTTATTTTGTACATTTATCGATATTTTTTTCTTTCCTTCCTTCCTTATATCCTTTTTATCTTTCCCTCCTTCATTCGTGTGTGTGTGTGTGTGTGTGTGTGTGTGTGTGTGTGTGTGTGTGTGTATCACTTTACGTATGATATATTATATTTTAAACACTTTGTTCTCTCATTATAATTATTTTCAGAGTCCTCGGATTAATTGGGTTCTCATGGGTGTTGCTTTCCCAGTGATGGTGCAGAATGCTTCGTGAACTGTCACATCACACAATGAATACAAAATGAAGGACGGGACTTAGGTAAGATGAAAGGGCGGGAAATATTCTAATGTTTTATTTAACTCAGATCTCCGTGAACGAAAGCAATGCATGGAGGTCAGAAATATAGCTTATTGTGTTTCAGGATTCATCATTAGGAGCGTTACGAATAGAAGTCTTGGAGTGATATCATTAAAGCTATATTTGCCGCTTGTCAGACCTCATCTAGATTGTCCTGTGCAGTTCTAGTCCCCATCTGTTGTAATCAGTACAAAGGAGAATGATTAAATGACATAAAGGTGAAAAGTATTTCTTACGAGAGGAGATTGAAGCTTTTACAATCATTCTGTTAAAGGGGCACTTATTAAGAGATCTGATGGAGGCATTGAAGTGGTATAAGTGGGATACAACAAAGGTGACGTAGCCAAGATCTTGAGGGTTACTAATCAGGACAGGACAAGAAACAACGCATTCAAACCTAAAAAAATAAATAAATAAATAAATAAGTAAATAAATAAATAATAATAGATAAATAGAAGGAAATGGCTTCACAAATAATATAGCAGATGACTGGAAAAGACTCAGCAATTATGTTGTCAGAACCGAGTCAACAGGAACCTTTATTAATATATACAGATAAATTTATGAAGAGGGATAGAGTAGAGGTAGGCATGCATTACACAAGGACTGCCACGTGTAGGAATGACGGTTTCTTGCAGCTTCCCTTGTGTTCTTATGTTGCTCTTCGTGCTCCTCCACTTCATGCGGGGTGGAGATTTCTGGCAGCCTTCCTCCAAGACATCTCCCTCTGCCTCTTGTTTCTCCCTCAAGTCTTCCTTCACACAAACCACCCACCTTCCTGGCCTGCCCACGTTTGCATCTCCAGTACTTCCATCTCAAGTTTTGCGTTGTCTGCACCTTCCCATTTAAGCCTGCCTGTCTGGTATATAGATGCATAGATTAATACTCTTATCTTTAAATGTGGTGTCGCTTACTGAGTTCATGGTGGAGGTTCAGAAAGCAAGAACGTTCACTCTGCGCGAGTTTTACCCTTCCTCCCCTTACAACAAAGACGCTACGTTGAGTTTATTACAAAGATCCATAAGGTAACAAGCGAGGCATTACGAATTTACCCCACAGTATAAGAAAGATGAGTTACATTCATTATCGAGATTTAGAACATGATATATTTACTATTATCATCACCACTAGAATATTTGTACCTCACACGAGTCATCTGAAATTTATTACGGAGATTTAAGACGCAGTATTTTTAAGCTGAGTTTTTATTATTAGGCTTT